>NC_066527.1:1832313-1859813 GCF_024679095.1 Eriocheir sinensis | reverse complement strand
AGGTGGAGGAGTCATAAAAGGAAGAGGGAAAATGAAGGAAACGAATGGGAAACGTAATAGCAGAAGAAACGAGACTAGGAAGAACAAGTAAGATAAAGACGAAGGTAAAGGAAGAAAAAAGAAATGGAGAACGTAAATGAAGAAGAGAAGACGAGGAGGCTTAATATATGGAGAAAGACTACCTAGAGAAACGAAGAGGAGAAAACATAAGGAAGATGGTAGAAGATAAAAAAACAAATAGCCTTAGAGAAAAAGGACCAGAGAATTCGTATAAGGAGTAAGACATCGAAGACCCAAGTGTCGTTTAAGGGAAGAAAGTAAATAAATGAAAAAGAAGGTTTAATAAGAAAAGGAAGTACAGGAAATTTAGTTTAAGGAGTAGAGAAAGAAAAAGAAGAATAGAGGACTGAGAGAGAATGAGAGTAAGAGAATGTGAGAGAAAGAATGTAAGAAAGAATGTGATAATGTTAGAGAGAGAGAGAGAGAGAGAGAGAGAGAGAGAGAGAGAGAGAGAGAGAGAGAGAGAGAGAGAGAGAGAGAGAGAGAGAGAGAGAGAGAGATAGCAAAGGGAGGAGAAGGAACAGAAATCTTAGTATGAAAACGAATGCAAGAAAAAAAGAGGAGTGAAAGATGATCAAGGAGAATACAAAACAGAAGACAATATGAAGAAGACAAAAGTAAGAAAAGATGGACGGGATATCGTGGAAGAAAGTACGCAAATGAAGAAAAAAAAAAGAAGGTAGAGTAAAAAAAAAGAAGCTCTGAGGCGTAGCTACAAGGAGGAAGACCACGAAGACCCATCCTCCTCCTCCTCCTACTCATTCTTCTGTTCCATTTACTCTTCTTTCAACATAATTTTTTCTTCGAACATACTATCTTCTTCCTGCTTCCAAGTATTCTGTTTTTACACCTCCTCCTCCTCCTCCTCCTCATCCTTCTCTTTCTCACTCTCCTCCTGCTTAGCGTTACGAGGCCAGCAGTGCCGTGCCTCTGGACAGCTCGGCGGCCCAACGCGCGGCTCACCTGGCTATCGGGCAATTAACAGGTGCTCCGCCTCTCTCTTATGCTCTAGGCTCGGCAGATTACGCTTCAAGTGTTCATTAACTTATTTTTTTTACCTGTACTTAACTTTGCATTTTGTACTTGGTTTGGTATTTTTTTATTTCACTTGTTTTAAGCTTGTTTGACTTCTTTTATTTAATTAGTTTGTTATGTCATTGATATTATTATTATTATTATTATTATTATTATTATTATTATTATTATTATTATTATTATTATTATTATTACATTTATTATTGTTATTGTTTTTATGATTATTATCTCTTATTTTTTTTTTTTTATGTTGTTTTCATATTTATTATTCTATCTCCATTTTTTTCTCTTTTTAAGTTCAAGTATATTTTTTTTCTAGCTTTCATTCTTTGTTTTAATTTTCTTACGACTCATTTCCCTTTTCCTTTAAACTTCTTCCATATCCTTGTGTTTTTATAATCTCTATCGCATTTTTTTTCTTATCTGCCTACCTCTTTAATGTTCTGCTCTATATAACTTTTCTACTAAAACTTAACGGTGTATTATCCTAGTCTTTCCTTACGGTTGGAAATATTTCATAATTATATTTGTTGGCATTTTTCTTATGTATATTCAAACGAATATTTTTATACATCACAAACCTTAATATTTTTTTCTTATGTGTTTTTTTATATAAACCATTTCGTCATTAATATATTTTTCATTTTTTCTTTCAATTTAAAACATAACACTTTTCAACATCACAAACCTTTCTAAATTTTTATGAGAACACTTTTATGGAAGGGTTTGACGTTTTTTACTTCGACAAAAGCACACAATTCAGGTTTTCAAGAACTTCTTTATTGCTGTTCATTACGTAACTGGTTTTTTTTCGGGCATAAAACAATGTTCGTGTTCGTTATTTATTTTTTTAGCTGGAGACAATGGAGCTCAGATTTCTTTATTCTGCCGTTATTTCCATTTAGAGGTGCCCTTGAATTAGTAGCTATTATTGCAGAAAATGACCTCTCTCTTACCCACTCTTCTATAGTTCAATTTATATCACTGTCTTCTCAATTGATTTTTCTGCTGCTTGCCTGATATTTTTTTTCATATAATAAATAATAGAATAACAAAAAAAATAAAAATGAATTATAAAAAAATCTATATATAAAGTTGATGACCCTCAGATAAAAGATAAGTAATGGAGGCAGGCTTTTCTTTAGTGGGAGAGAGAGAGAGAGAGAGAGAGAGAGAGAGAGAGAGAGAGAGAGAGAGAGAGAGAGAGAGAGAGAGAGAGAAACTTTTTGGGGGCAAACTTAACCATTACGGAAAATATTAAACGTTCCTGGAAATCATGCTCCGTTTAATGCCGAGTGTTAGTTTGGGTTGAGTTTCGAGTTTCATCAGTGTTTCGAGTTTAGCGGCGGCGGTGGGGGCGGCGGCGGCGTGGAGGAGGGTAATGATAAAGTTCAGTTAATTAGTCATATTTCATTTTTTATCGTCCGAAAGGATAAATGAGAAAAGTTGAATGTATTAATGCTGCCTCTGTGTGTGCATGTGTGGAGAGAGAGAGAGAGAGAGAGAGAGAGAGAGAGAGAGAGAGAGAGAGAGAGAGAGAGAGAGAGAGAGAGAGAGAATGGAAAAAAAAAGGAAAAGGTCAGAGAAAAAATGACGGTAAGAAAGTGAGAGAAATAAATAAAGAAAAAGAAATAAAATTGAGAAAGAAAGGAAAGGAGGACATCAAGAAAGAAGGAAAGGAAGTGGAAGAGAGAGAAAGAAAATTAAAAAAAGAGACACAGACAGACAAACATACATAAAACAACAGAAAAGGACGGAAAACTAAAGGAAACACACACACACACACACACACACACACACACACACACACACACACACACACACACACACACACACACACACACACACACACACACACACAACCCCTCCCCCACACCGACACATTAATTAATCCCAGGCTCTTGGTGAGGTATCGGGCGCAGAACACACCTTGCTCGCCTCTACCAGCTCACCTGTGCATATACCTGATGCTTGGGCTCGGTCAGGTGTATGTAAGGGAGTGATAGATTTCCTAGACGAAG
Organism: Eriocheir sinensis; assembly: GCF_024679095.1. Taxonomy (NCBI): domain Eukaryota; kingdom Metazoa; phylum Arthropoda; class Malacostraca; order Decapoda; family Varunidae; genus Eriocheir; species Eriocheir sinensis. Next base: position 1,856,697 of record NC_066527.1, on the reverse strand, counting down.
AAGAAGAAGAAGAAGAAGAAGATGTAGTAGTAGCAGTTTTTGAAAAAGATATTGAATGCTTATAACTTTTTCATTCATTTGTCTTGAGAGAGAGAGAGAGAGAGAGAGAGATTAATCAGACGCATAGCAATGATTGGAGGATATTATGGGAAGAGATACAAAAAAAAGAGGAAAGGGGGGAGATAAGTAGAGGGAAGAAATGGCTTTGAATGGACAAGAGCCAGGAAGGGAGGGAGAGAGAGAGGAGAGAGGGAGAGAGGGAGGGAGAGAGAGAGAGAGAGAGAGAGAGAGAGAGAGAGAGAGAGAGAGAGAGAGAGAGAGACATAAAGAGATATTAAAGGAGGAAGAAAAGGGAACACAAATACGACGACGACGAGGAGGAGGAGGAGGAGGAGGAGGAGGAGGAGGAGGAGGAGGAGGAGGAGGAGGAGAAAGGAGGAGGAGGAGGAGGAGAGAGAGAGAGAGAGAGAGAGAGAGAGAGAGAGAGAGAGAGAGAGAGAGAGAGAGAGAGAGAGAGAGAGAGAGAGAGAGAGAGAGAGAGAGAGAGAGAGGTATTACCCAAGTCTTAAGGGGAATGTTAAGTTTAAGTCCTGCTCATCATAGTAATGGAGACTCATCAACCGGGACGAACGTGACTGGAAGAGGAGGAGGAAGAGGAGGAGGAGGAGAAAACAATTACTGAGATGGTTGTAGTGGTAGGGGTTATGGTGGTAGTGGTGGTTGTAGTGACGGTGGTGATGGTTGTTACGTTGGAGAAGGAGGAGGAGGAGGAGGAGGAGGAGGAGGAAGTGGTGGTGATGGTTGATTTATTGGTAGAAGAAGAGGGAGAGGAGAAAAGGAAGAAGTAGAAGTAGAAGAAGGAAAAAAAACGAAGAAGAACAAGAAGAATAAGAAGAAGAGAAGGAGAAGCTAAAGAAGAGGAAAAGATAACCACAGAATAACTAACTGGTCCTGACTGATAACAAGGAGGAGGAGGAGGAGGAAGAAGAGGAGGAATGATAACAATAATGGAAATAATAATAATAAGTAGAAGAGGAAGAGGAGGAAGAACCCGATACCATTACCAGAGAAGAATGAAGAAGAGATGGTGAAAAGACACTTGAAAAGAGCCTTGCGAGATAGGAGGTGAAAGATAAAGAGGAGGAGGAGAAGAGGTGGTAGAGGAGGGCAAGGAAGGAAGAGGAGGAGAATAAGGGGAGGGATAAATAAGATAAATTGACGGAGGTATTAAGGAATTAGAGGACGCGGAGGGAGGTAAGCGATGGAAGATAAATGTTGGTGGGAGGGAAAATAATCAGAGGGAGAGGGAGAGTGAAGGAAGATGGGAATTAAGGATATCAATTAATTAAGAGGAATGAATAGAGACTCATAAAGAAGGAAGTTACTAACTGTAGATAAGCAAAAAAAGGAGGGAGGCAAGTGCTGGAAGATAAATGTGTGTTAAAGAGAATAAGCAGAGAAAAGGGAGAGAGATAGAGAGAGAGTGAAGGAAGATGGGGATTAGGATGATAGAATAGAGAATAATAGAGAAGGAAGTTACTAAATGTAGATAAAAAAAGGGAGGAAGGTAAGCGATGGAAGATAAATGTTGTGTGGAAGGGAAAACAATCAGAGAAGAGGGAGAGAGAGAGAGTGAAGGAAGATGGGAATTAGGGATATCAATTAATTAGGAAGATAGAATAGAAAATAATAAAGAAGGAAGTTACTAAATGTAGATCAATAAAAAAGGAGGGAGGTAAATGATGGAAGATAAATGTTGTGTGGAAGGGAAAATAATCAGAGAAGAGGGAGGGAGAGAGAGAGTGAAGGAAGATGGGAATTAGGGATATCAATTAATTAGGAAGACTGAATAGAAAATAATAAAGAGGGAAGTTACTAAATGTAGATAAATGAAAAGGTTAAGATTAAGAAATAGCCGAAAGAAAGGAAGAAATGGAAATAGGAAGACGGGGAATGAGATTAAAAGTAACAAAGAAAATGGTAAATAGAGAGAAAGGCAAGACTGACAAAAATAGAAAAAAAGGAAGGAGAAACAAAAGTGGAGATCCTAATGCTTTATAAAAAAAGGCATATGAAAAAATGAGAAAAAAACATATATGAGAAATAAGAAGTTTGAAAAGGAAGAAAGAACGGAAGGTCGGAAAAAGTTAAAACGTGAATGACAAAAAAAAAAGAGAATAAAGTTGAAATAAAAAGGGAAAGGAAAGAAAAACGTATACATGAGAGGAAGGAATAAAGAAAAAAAACGAAAAAGGGAAGAAAGGAATTAAATAAAATGGAATTATGGAGTCACACACACACACACACACACACACACACACACACACACACACACACACACAGAGAGAGAGAGAGAGAGAGCAGCAGCACACACCCGGAACAAGGTGAAACAAAGCACTGAAACACTCAATGCTTCATTAGCGCCTCATTCGCTCCGTTTCACTGCAGGACGCGTTTCCGGCGGCGCTCGTTGAGGCTTCGAAACTTACTCACTGGTCCGCTGGTTCGCTTCATTGCTGGAGTTTGTTATATTTGCCTCGAGTGTGTGTATACGTCTCTCTCTCTCTCTCTCTCTCTCTCTCTCTCTCTCTCTCTCTGTGTGTGTGTTAATCTGTCAAGCGTGTTGTTTAAACTATAAACCTGTTTTTTTTATTATTATTATTCTGGAGTATTGATGGATAATGTCTAGATTTTTCCGCATAAATTTTGTACAAGTTTCAAAATACACACCTACATAACCTATTTTCCTTGGTATAACAAACTTTTTTTTTTTTAATATATATACCCCTCATTTTTTTTTACGTTTTTCCTTCTTGGTCGGATAAAATGGTGAGCTCCAGGCCGTTATGGCGCAGGCAAGTGTTTACAGCGGCGCTATCATGCTTGGCTTATGCCGCTCTCCGGATCTCGTTTTTTATCCTCTTTAGAGAGATAATCGAAAGTCCGGGTTGACAGGTGGTCATCAGGGCAACATGTGGATAGTCATAGGTCACTCATTTTGTTTTCTGATCTTTTTCCTTATTTTCGATACACACACACACACACACACACACACACACACACACACACACACACACACACACATCTAACCCCCCTCCCCCTTCACACACACAAACACCACCCAAACTCCCTCAACCCCCACTCACAAAGCCCCCCATCCCTTCTCTCCCAACCCTCCTTCAACCTCAAAACACAACACATACCCACCCACCTCACACCCCAATACATCACCCCCCCCGTCCCCATCTACACACACAAAACCGTCCCTCGTCCTCCTCTCTCCCACCCTCCCACAAGCACACACACATGCGTCTCCCTACATCACACACAAACTAGGCGCCGCGTCGTGAGATACTGCCGGCCTCGCATTATGCAGTTCCGACCCTCGCCCGGTGCCGGATCGTCTCCCCGCGCTACACAATTACCCGAGATAACACCGTGACACCAGCGCGTCCTTAGGGATAGACGGCCAGGGATGGGAGGCGAAGGGATGCAATGGGGAGATGTGGGAAGCAGTGAGGTGGAGAGATGTGTGGGAAGGAGATGATGGGAGGGATGGGGAGGTTAAGAAAGGTGATGGGAAGGTGAAGGGAGGGATGGTAAGGTTAAGAAATGTGATGGGAAGGTGAAGGGAGGTGTTGGTAGGTGATGGGAGGGATGGAGAGGTTAAGAAATGTGATGGGAAGGTGAAAGAAGGTGATGGGAGGGATGGTAAGGTTAAGAAATGTGATGGGAAGGTGAAAGGTGAAGGGAGGGATGTGGAGGTAAAGAAAAGTGATGGCAAGGTGAAGGGAGGTGATGTGAGCGATGGTAAGGTTAAGAAACGTGATGGGAAGGTGAAGGGAGGTGATGTGAGCGATGGTAAGGTTAAGAAACGTGATGGGAAGGTGAAGGGAGGTGATGTGAGCGATGGTAAGGTTAAGAAACGTGATGGGAAGGTGAAGGGAGGTGTTGGGAGGAGATGAGAGGGATGAGAAATGTAATGGGAAGGTGAAAGGAGGTGGTAAGGAGGGGGAAGGAGGTGAGCAGTGTCTAAGGGAGAGGAGAGGAAAAGTAAAAGGAAATGACAAACAGTATAAATCATTGAAAGGTGAGATTATTCAAGGTAACGTAAGGAAGGGTTCTGAAAAGGTAAAGCAAGGAATATGAAAACGATGGAAAGGATGAAGACGACGATAATAGTAAGAGAAAAGAAGGAAACGACGAGTGGAAATGAGGAGAGAGAAGGAATAGGATGAGCAGAGCAGGTTAAGGGAGGTGAGGTTATGAGGAGAGAGAAGGAATAGGATGAGCAGAGCAGGTTAAGGGAGGTGAGGTTAGGTTAGGCGAGGTCAAGGGAGGAGAGGGTAGGTTAGGCAAGGTTAAGGGGGTTGAGGTTAGCTTAGGCGAGGTAAAGGGAAGAGAGGGTAGGTTAGGCAAGGTTAAGGGGGTTTAGGTTAGCTTAGGCGAGGTAAAGGGAAAAGAGGGTAGGTTAGGCGAGGTTAAGGGAGGAGAGGGTAGGTTAGGCGAGGTTAAGGGAGGAGAGGGTAGGTTAGGCGAGGTTAAGGGAGGAGAGGGTAGGTTAGGCGAGGTTAAGGGAGGAGAGGGTAGGTTAGGCGAGGTTAAGGGAGGAGACGGTAAGTTAGGCGAGGTTAAGGGAAGAGAGGGTAGATTAGGCAAGGTTAAGGGAGGAGAGGGTAGGTTAGGCGAGGTTAAGGGAAGAGAGGGTAGATTAGGCGAGGTTAAGGGAGGTTAGGTTAGGCGAGGTTGAGGGAGGAGAGGGTAAGATAGGCGAGGTTAAGGGAGAAGAGGGTAGGTTAGGCGAGGTTAAGGGAGGTTAGGTTAGGCAAGGAGTGAGGTAAGGTAAGGCAAAGTAAGGTCACTTAGGTTAGGCAGGGCAAGGCACGTGTTATCATATTGTGTGAGTGTCTCTGGAGGTAGGTTGGGTTATAATTGCCTCTCGGATTGGAACTGTTGATCTTATTACTGGTATTAGCGTTGGCTGTATTGTTGCGTTAGTGTTGCAAGTGCTACTACTACTACTACTACTACTACTACTACTACTACTACTACAACTGATTCTACTGCTACCAATACCGAAACTGCAATGTAGATTATAAATTTACTGGTGACTTATACGAATAATGTTGGTGCTTAAGTTTATTAGTCAAATCATTACGCTGCTATGACCTCTTACTACTACTTCTGTTGCTACTACTACTACTACTACTACTACTACTACTACTGCTACCACCACCTCCACCACCATGACAACTGTATTATCTCCCGCTCCTCCAGGATTAATTGGTTTCGTGAGGTCATTAACTCGATTACCGCCGCTGCTGTTGCCGATGTTACTAATACTGCTGTTACTGCTAATGCCCCTCTGTCGTCTGCTCCTGCTCCTGCTGTTCTAATGATAGGCGGCCCTGCTTGTGTCTGTAATGAAGAAGGGGAGGCAGAGGTAAGAATGAAAGGAAGGAAAGGAGAGAGGGAAGGGAGGAGGAAGGAAAGGAGAGATAGAGGGAAGGGATAAGGAAGGAAAGGTGAGAGAGAAGGAATGGAGAGAAGAGTATATGAGGAAGAAATGGTGGAGGATAGGTAGAGAGGAAGATGAATAGGGAGGAGGAGGAAAAAGAAGAATATGATTGTGTTGATGTTATCTTTGCTGTCTGTTGTTTGATGTTGTTATTGTGTGTGTGTGGTTTTAATATTGAAGGACTTTTTTTGTTTATGTTTTCCTTTTTATATATATTGTTGTGATTGTTGTTGTTGTTGTTATTGTTTTTATGTATGTTTATGTATTTTTATTGATGTTTTTTTATTTTGTTTTTGATGAAGCGTATTTGTTTTCTGTTGTCTAGATATTGTTATTGTTTACGTTATATATTGACGATATTTATTATTACTGCTGCGATAATTATTACTAAACTACTATTACTACTACTACTACTACTACTACTGCTACTGCTACTACTACCACTACTACTGCTACTACTACCACAACTACTACTACTACTACCACTACTACTACTACTACTACTACTAATAATAATAATAATAATACTTCTACTACTACTACTATTACTACTACTACTACTACTACTATTACTACTACTACAGCTTTAGGCACTTCCTTGTTAGAGCAGAAAGTACCTCTCTATAAAAGCCTTCTGCAACGGATTTTTGTCGAGGAAAGAGGATCAAATACCACAAGTTTGTCTCCAATAGAAAGGAGTTAGTTAGGGGGGTTAAGTAGGGTTGGGATCTTATTTCTTTTTCTTTCTTTCTTTATTTATTTATTTTGTTCCGTTGTCTTTTTTTTATTGTTTTCTTTTATTGTTTTTTTTATAATAGGGGATACGAAAGTGTTTTGTGTGCGTGTGTGTGTGTGTGTGTGTGTGTGTGTGTGTGTGTGTGTGTGTTCTCGTCTCTCTCTCTCTCTCTCTCTCTCTCTCTCTCTCTCTCTCTCTCTCTCTCTCTCTCTCTCTCTCTCTCTCTCTCTCTCTCTCTCTCTCTCTCTCACACACACACACACACACACACACACACACACACACACACACAAACACACATTTTTATTAACATTTCCTTTATTAATCGGCTCAATTTTCGTGTCTTCCTCCTCCTCCTCCTCCCTAACCCATCCTTCATTCCCCCTTCTCCTTTATTCCCCCTTTTCCTTTTTATCTTTCGTTTTCCTTCTCCCCTACAATAATTCCTTTTCCCTTGCATTATTTTCCTCCTCTCCCCTCTCTCTCTCTCTCTCTCACTCTTGCCTTCCCTCCTCTTTCTGCTAAACTTTTATTGTGTCCTGTATCATGTATCTTCCTCTATCTCTCTCTTTTTCTTCTTCCTTCCTCTCTCTCTCTTCTCCTTTCCCTTATTCCTTATTCTCTTCTGCTTAACTTTTTTCTGTGCCCTGTATCATGTATCTCTCTCTCTCTCTCTCTCTCTCTCTCTCTCTCTCTCTCTCTCTTCTCTCTGTATATTTCACTTTATTTTATCATCCTCCTCTTTACCCTTTTCCTCTTCGCATTGATATCTACCATTTCATCTATCTTTTCTATCTTCTCCGCTTTCATCTTTTCCCCTGCCCTCCTCTTTATCATCCTTTTCCTTCTCCTTTTCGTATTATCATTCTTCTATCCTCGTTTCATTCATCATATTTATTCTTTCCATCTTCCATATCTCTTCCCTTCTCCCCCTTCTTTCAATTTCCCTCCCTTCTCTCTCTCCTCTTCTCCCCCTTCTTTCAATTTCCCTCCCTTCTCTCTCTCCTCTTCTCTCCCCTTTCCCATCTCCATCATTCCCTTTACCTGGACACCATTTATTCTCCTTCTGGTTCTCCCTCCCCTTCTATCATCTCCTCCTCCTCCTCCTCCTCCTCCTCCTCTTCCTTCTCTCCCTCATCTCCACTTTTCCATCACAATAATTCTTTTCCATACCACACCGACTGTCCACCTATTCTTCCTCCTTCTATTACTCTTTCTGGTCCTCCTCCTCCTCCTCCTCCTCCTCCTCCTCCTCCTCCTCCTACTCCTTCTCTTCCTTGTCCTCTTCCTTTTCCTCCTCCTTCTTCTTTTTCTTCTTCTGTTTTTATCTTCTTTCCTTATCCCCTGAACAATATTTGCGTGTGTGTCTTTTTTGCTGCCTCTCCTCCTCCTCTTCTTCTTCTATTCCTCCTCCTCCTCCTTCATCTTTTTCCTCTATTTCTCTCCATATCTTACAACTTTTGCCATTTCTCATTCTCATTATCTCTGTTGCCTCATTCTTTTATCTCTCTTTGTCTTCCTTTTTCCTTCGGTCTTTATTATTATTATTATTATTATTATTATTATTATTATTATTATTATTATTATTATTGTTATTATTATTATTATTTCTTCCTCTTCCGTATTTCCAGTTATTGTCCCTGATTTAGGTTTACCATTTATTACTATCTCCTTTTCTTCTTTCTTTCTTAATATTTCTGTACTTTCAGCTCCCCTTTTTATTATATTATTCTTATTATGTATGTTTTTGTTTCGTTTGTTTCCCAGTATATTTTGCTTCACTATTTTTTCACTCCCTCTTTTCTTTTCTTTTTGTTTCCTTTATTTAATATTCGTCTTTTCTTCCTTTACTTTATACTCCTCCTTTCCCTCCCTCCTTCTCTTCTTCTCTTTTCCTCCTTCTCTTCGTTTCCTTAAATTATCATCCCAGCTTATACTTATTTTCCTCATTCTCTCGTACATCTTCTCTCTCCCCTTTTCCTCCCTCCTCCCCTTTCTCTCTCTTTCGTGCTTTCTCTCTCCTATCTCTTCCTTTTTTTCTCTCTCTCCTCCTTTCCTTAAATTGTTACTCCAGATCACTTTTATTTCTCTCTTTCCCTCTCCTCCTCCCTCCCTCCCTATTCCCTCCTTGCCAGCAATCTTTGTCTCCTTCCCTCCTTCCCTCCCTTCGTCTTATCCTCCCTCTCCTCCCCTCTCTCTCCTTCTCTCTCATCCGTGTCTCTTTCCCTCAAATGATGTTAATAAGCTCTATATTTCCCATCTTCTCTCCGTTTCCTCCCTTCTTCCTCCATCTTGTTTCCTTCGTCTCTCTCCCTCCTTCCCTCCCTCCCTTCCTACCTCTCATTTTCCTTCCTTCCTCCATCTAAACTCCCTCTCTCCCACCCTCGTTCCCTACCATCCTCTCCCTCCCTTCCTTCTCTCCCCTCTCTCCTTCCCTCCCTCCCTCCTTTCAGTGCCTCTCCTTCATGAAACTCTTCCTCCTTACCTCCATTTCACCGTCATTTTACCTTAACAAGCCTTCCCTTCCTTCCTTCCTTCCTTCCTTCCTTCCTTCCTTCCTTCCTTCCTCCCTTCCGTTTATAATTCATTCTCTCTCTCTCTCTCTCTCTCTCTCTCTCTCTCTCTCTCTCTCTCTCTCTCTCTCTCTCTCTCTCTCTCTCTCTCTCTCTCTCTCTCTCTCTCTCTCTCTCTCTCTCTCTCTCTCTCTCTCTCTCTCTCTCTCTCTCCTATTTTATTAAGATTATTTTATTATTCAAGGCTCCATTTCTTTCCTTGTCTTCTCCCTCCTCCTCTCTCCTCCTCCTCCTCTCTTTCCTCTCCTCTCCTCCTCTCCATTTCTCTCTCTCTTTGTCCTTTCCTCCTTTTCTTTCTTCCTTCCGTTCCTTTTCTTCAAGCGATTAGTATATTTGTTTTTGTTTTCTGATTCCTTCCTTCATTTCTCTTCTTCCTTCTCTTTCTCCTCCGTTTCTCCCTCTCCTATTCTTCTCTGTTCTTAACTACGCATCTATGTTAGTTTTCTTTTATTCCTTATTTTTATTTCATTTTCTCTTCGTCTAACTTTACATTTTCTCTATCTCCCTCATTTATTTCATTTTTTCCTTTGTGCATTTTCTATCTCCGTTTCGTCCTGGTCTTAATCTTAACTCTATCTCTTTCTTTCCCTCTTTTGTTATTTAATTTAATATGTGTTCTCTTCATCTCTCCTTTGCTCCTTCATTCGTAAATCTGTTCTTTCTCGTCCACTGTTTTCATTCATTTCGTCATTTTCTTCATCTCTTCTTTCTTTATCGCCTTTTTCTTATCGTCTTCTGTTCCTATTTTCTTATTCTATTCTCTTAACTTATTCTCTCTTTTCGTCTCCTGTTCCTACTCACTCTCTCTTTCTCTTGTTCTTATTCTTTCTTCTCTGTATTCTGTTCTTAGTCACTTATTCTTATTCTCGTATTCCTATTCTTTATTCTTTTTTGCTCATCTCGTCTACTGTTCCTATTTTCTATCCTCTAAACGTTTTCCTGATTATCATTTTTCTCCCTTTACTCTCCATTCCTTTCGTCTCCTTCCTCTCCCTCCTTTCTTCTGTCCTCTTTTCTTCTGTCCTCTCTTCCAAATCCTCCATTCCTATTTCTTTCTCCTCCTCTTCTACTTCCCTCTCCGCTTGTTTTTTTTTTCTTTTTCTGTCCTCTTCCTTCGACAGTTGCACTCCCTTCCCTCCTCCCTCCCTTCCTCCTTTCCTACCATTACTCTCTCTCTCTCTCTCTCTCTCTCTCTCTCTCTCTCTCTCTCTCTCTCTCTCTCTCTCTCTCTCTCTCTCTCTCTCTCTCTCTCTCTCTCTTGGTAATTCATTTCATTGTGTTATATTGTGTTTTAATCCTTGGCGCATGTGTGTGTGTGTGTGTGTGTGTGTGTGTGTGTGTGTGTGTGTGTGTGTGTGTGTGTGTGTGTGTGCTTGCGTGCGTGTGCGTGTGTGGGTGTACATTAATTTGTACAATGGTGGCCATTCCCTTATATTTATATAATCAAAATCCCATCAGCGCAATTACGGGAGAGAGAGAGAGAGAGAGAGAGAGAGAGAGAGAGAGAGAGAGAGAAAAAAAAAAAAAAGTCTGCACTACATTAGTTGAATAAATAAATTTGAATAATGAATTAGTGCCTCCAGGCCACCGCCCACCTGTGTGTGTGTGTGTGTGTGTGTGTGTGTGTGTGTGTGTGTGTGTGTGTTTGTCTGTCTGTCTGTCTCTCTTTATTGTTCAAAGTTTAGATCATTGAAATTACAAATGAAAGAGAGCTGGCCATAATTATTATTATTATTATTATTATTATTATTATTATTATTATTATTATTATTATTATTATTATTATTATTATTATTATTATTATTATTATTATTATTATTATTATTATTATTATTATTATTATTATTATTATTATTATTATTGTTGTTGTTGTTGGTGTTGTTGTTGTTGTTGTTACCACTACTGCTAGTACTACGCCACCATCACTGTAACTTCTACACGCATTATTACTGCTAGAACTGCTGCTATTACAACTCCTGCTACTTTATCAACCCAACCATTGATTTTATTTGTCCTGAATATATTGCAACAACAGGGAATAACACAATGATGCTGGCAATATTGATGAGAGTATAAATGATAATGGTAATATAAATGATAATGGTAATGTTTTGGCAAAATTGTTTGTATCCAAGTGCTGGCAATGTAATTATGTTTAGTGCAATTATTATTATTATTATTATTATTATTTTTTTTTTTTGTGTGTGTGTGGGGGGGGGGGGTAGCTGTTTATGATTACGTATACTGATGCCTCAAATTTTCCTCTGATTTTTCTCCCCAAATATCATAGCGGTTTTTTTTCTTCTGAAGATTAAACATCCCTTTTTTGGTGGGTGGGTGGTGTGGTTCAGAGCACTCATGTTTGATTTTTAAATGTACACTAATGATAAGGTTCAGTGGAAGAGTATTTTATTTCACAGATTTTTCTTCTCGTTTTCTTTTTCGTTTTATCTTTTTCAAACACTAAATACATCAATTATTATTTAACTGTTTTCTGAAGAAGTTTCTTTTTTTTTTTTTCATTCCTAAGTTTCCATAACATTTACCGGCTCATCAGTCTAATGTTTCACCCTTGTTCAGTCTCGTCTTTCCTAGTAGTAGCAATATCCAAACTAGATCATGATTGCAAAAACACTATTATGAATACGTTTGTAATGTAATATACTTTAAAGTCCCTCTTGTGCTTAATATACAGAAACAACATCTGCTGATGAAATGAAGCCGAGGTTTTGATATTTTGCGTAGAATATTCTCATGAGTTAGTTTGTAATGTAATATAATATAGAACGCCTGCTTTGATTCACGTGCAGAAACAACAGCTGCCGATGAAATGATTAAGCCGTGGTATTGAAATTATTCGTAGACTCGAGAGGAAAGACTGAATTGTGGATAACGGGTTAACCTTCAGTGTGTGTGTGTGTGTGTGTGTGTGTGTGTGTGTGTGTGTGTGTGTGTGTGTTTTCTCTTCCACCACTCAACACCTTTTCCTTCTTATTTTTTCCTGATTTTCATTTATTTTTCTCTTTTTTTTTCTTTTTCCTTTCTTTTTCCCCTCTTTTTTGCCCTTTTTTCCCTTTTTTCCACTTTTTCCCTTTTATTTTCCATTTTATTTTCCCTATTTATTTTTCCCTCTATTATCTCCTTATATGTCCCTTTACCCTATTCGCTTCTTTTATATAGTGTATTTTTGGGAGAGTTTCTTCTTGTTCTCATTTTTTTTTCGATTGTTTTATTGTATTTTTTTCTAGTATATATATCCTAACTTCTATTGCTTTCTTTTATCTCATCATTCCTCGTTTTTCTCCTTTCCTTCCCTTTTTTACTTCTTCCTCATTTACCTTCATTTTCTGTTTATATCTAAGTTTATTTTTCTCTATATCTAAGTTTATTTTCCACATACACAGAGTTTTTTTTATTACATCTACTGTTGTCTCCTTTTCCCTTCCCTTTTCACTGCGTCATTTTTTTTCTTCCTTCTTGTACAGTTTTATTCTTTTTCTTTCTCACTTTTTGGCAACGATGTTTATCCTCTCCACCTCCTCCCTCCCTTTCGAATCTCTCTCTCTCTCTCTCTCTCTCTCTCTCTCTCTCTCTCTCTCTCTCTCTCTCTCTCTCTCTCTCTCTCTCTCTCTCTCTCTCTCTCTCTCTCTCTCTCTCTCTCTCTCTCTCTCTCTCTCTCTCTCTCTCTCTCTCTCTCTCTCTCTCTCTCTCCTCCTCCTCCTCCTCCTCCTCCTCCTTTTCTTATCTCCCCCTCCGCTTTCTTTCCCTCCTGTCTACTCTCCTCTCTCTTATATAACGTCCATTATTTCTGCTCCACTCTCCCTCCCTCTCTCCTCCCTCTCTCCTCCCCTCCCTCTCCTCCTCTCTCTCCCATTCCTTTCCTCGTTTTTTTGCTTCAACAATTTAATTTTCTTCCCGCTCTTTTTTTTTTTCTATTTAATGCAGAAGTGACACGTATGACAGACATCTTATTCTTTGTTAGTTAGAAAAAAGAGATGAATGAGTTACTGCTTTTGTTAATATTATTTTGCAATGTTTATTTGAGTTGTTCGTTTTTCATCTCTCTCTCTCTCTCTCTCTCTCTCTCTCTCTCTCTCTCTCTCTCTCTCTCTCTCTCTCTCTCTCTCTCTCTCTCTCTCTCTCTCACACACACACACACACACACACACACACACCACTTTCCATTCAAAACAAACACCAAAAAACAGAAACAATAGACTACTGAACCCTAAGCTTATCGTGTTTGTCGTATCGAAACTCAGACGAAGCCGAAAACGAAACACGAAACTCCTCCTCGAGATAAGACAATCCAACCCCCCCAACACACACTCTCTCTCTCTCTCTCTCTCTCTCTCTCTCTCTCTCTCTCTCTCTCTCTCTCTCTCTCCTTCCCTCTCTTTCCTCCCCCTGCTTCTGGAAATCGGCTTATTCCGGCTGGCTAAGAAGGAGGATCCAGGCGTGTTTTATGAAGCCTTCAGCCGCGGTTTGGAGCTGCCGCGCCGCCCCGCCGAGGCTCCCGATCCTGTTCCGCGGCTTCCTTGGGTTCCGATCCCCTCCTTGTCCATCCTTGGCCCTCGTGTGGTTTGTCTTGTTTGTGGATTCTTTCGTCTATTGCCTTGACGCATGATTTGTTTTGATTTCTAGTCCGTATTGTTGTCTTATTCTCCTTTTCGCTTCTTCGGTTTGATTTGGTTGCGATCTTGTTTTTCTGGTCCATTTTTCATCTCCATATATTGTCTTGGATTCTCCTTGAGTTGGGTTGGGTTGGGTTCATTTTAGTTGTTTTCCGTTGTAATTCTCTTATCTTCGGCTTGTTCAGTCTATTGTTTTGATTCTCGGTTTGATTTGTCTTGTTTGGGCTATGATTTTGTTTCCTTATAAGGTTTCCAATTCTTCTTGTCTCTTTTCTTTGTCTATCGGTTCGGTTTTGAAGTTGATTTGTCTGGCTTTTGATTTTCCTTCCTTATCCGTTTTCAATCTTCTTATCTTCGCCTCTTTATTCAGTTTGTCTCGTTTATTTTTTTTCATATTTCTCTTTTTATTTTGCTTCCACACCTTTTTATTATGTATGCTTTTGGCTTTTGGCTTTTTCTTATTATTATTTTACGTTATTCCATTTATCCTTAATTATCTGTGCCTTAGGTGTGTCAAGGTTACTGACTATACTATATTTTCCATCTACCTCAAAAAACAACAAGAGCAAGAACAGTACCAGTAATGTGAATAAGAACGAGAACGAGAACGAGAACGAAACAAGAGCAATGATAACAGCAATAGCACAAGTTCGTTACATTGTTCTCCTATCTTTTTCATAGGTCATCAGGGTCAGGTTTGTCTCCCTTGATTTCTGATCCTCCTTCCCCGAGTTCCCGGAAAGGTTTTAGTTATTCATTGGTTTCGTAAGAGGATCGGATCGCTTCTTTCTACGCTTTACAGTGGTTCGCTATATAGTCCTCTGTTTGCTTATATTCGCTCCCTAGTTTTAGCGTACTCATTTTTATTCACAACGTATATATTACAGGCATTGAAATAAGTAATAGGGATGACAAAAGTAACAATAATAGTAAGCAAGACGATATTACCTCTCTCTGTGTTCTTATATTCGTGATTTGTTTTATTATACTTATTTTATTTATAGTTTTTATTATAGGTGTTGAAGTAAGTAGTAATGATAATGGTAATAATAATAACAATAATAATGGGATATGATTCTCAAATATCCCTTTCTCTCTCTCAATTCTATTTTTTTCTTTTCTTTGTCTTCTCTCTCTCTCTCTCTCTCTCTCTCTCTCTCTCTCTCTCTCTCTCTCTCTCTCTCTCTCTCTCTCTCTCTCTCTCTCTCTCTCTCTCTCTCTCTCGTTTCAGGCCGAGGAAGGAAGAGAGAGATAGAGGAAAGAAAGATAAAGTTACCTCACCGCTTCCTTCCCTCTTCTCTTCCTTCTTCCTTCATTACTTCCTTCCGCCTTCCTCTGTTATATAGTTTTTTCCTTCTTTTTAAACTTTCAACTCGTCTCTCTTCTCTCTCTCTCTCTCTCTCTCTCTCTCTCTCTCTCTCTCTCTCTCTCTCTCTCTCTCTCTCTCTCTCTCTCTCTCTCTCTCTCAGACATCAAATTTTCCGCTCATTCGCCCTCTCAAGATAGGTATTTTCCGCCTGACTTTTGTTTGCTGAAGTCTCCCCTGGAGCTCTTACTTAGCCATGAGAGCGACGATCCCTTAGGCGTTACTTACCCGTGAGAGGAAGGAAGACAGATCGACAAACAAATAGAGAGTGAGAGGAAGATAAAAAGAAAGAATGAGAGAGAGAGAGAGAGAGAGAGAGAGAGAGAGAGAGAGAGTCCTTAGTATCCTTTCATCTACGTATGCAGACACATATGAATATACACACTCACTCACACGCACAAACATAGAGAGAGAGAGAGAGAGAGAGAGAGAGAGAGAGAGAGAGAGAGAGAGATGTACAGAAGAAGAGCGAGAGAGAGAGAGAGACATCCTTACCAGCTCGTCCCCAACACACACACACACACACACACACACACACACACACACACACATTCACTTCCTACTCAACAACCTCGCGAGTTTGTGTTCTTTCCTCCCCTGTAGAGCACTTAGTTCCTCTCCTTCCTGGATGGGGAAGGTAAAAGCACTCCACACGCACGCACACACACACACACACAGACACACACACACACACACACACACACACACACACACACACACGCACACGCACATCGACACAGGCGCAGACAGAAAGAAATTGACGGGAAGCACTCATGGAACTGAATGAATTGGACCCGGATAGGCAAAGATACACACTTATACACACACACACACACACACACACACACACACACACACACACACACACACACACACACACACACATACACACACACACACACACAGAACCTCAAACAGACAGAAATAGACTTAGATCTTTATAAAACTGAAAGATGTTGACATAGATAAATTGACATTAAAAAAATAGATTGATACAGACAGACTCACATACAAAAACAAAACACATACACCCACACTAACAAACACACGCAAATATACTCAAACCATTGAAAGCTAAGAAATAAACCTTAATAGATAGACAAATAGATAGATAGATAGATACACTCATATACAGGGAAACATATAGACAAAAACACACATAAAAAAAGAAAGAGTAAAAGGAAAAAAAAGAATGGTGTAGATGTACTGTGATGTGTGTTGTGATGATGGTGATGATGGTGGTGATGCTGGGCTCGTGGTGGTGGGAGAGTGATGGTCCTCTTACTGCCGCTACTTCCCCTGATGCAAGTGCCTCTCCGCGGAAAATGGTGTTGCTGGAGGTTATGACGTGTGTGGTTTACTGTTTCTGACACTACAATAAGAATATCTGCAACCTCCAATGACACCATCACCACCATAACTACCCCTACTGCTGCTACTACTACTAATAATAATAATAATATTTTCTTTATGCTGCTTTCTTTCCATTTCCTATCTTACCGATTTATTTATCAATATATTGGGGAGGCGGTGGCTGAACAGATAGCGAGACGGCCCCGCTTTCAGGAGGACGCCAGTTTAATCCCCGACCGGTGCCACCAAGCTGGGATTTTTCAGCCGCCGTCGAGTGGCTTAAAACTACCCACATGCTGTCCAGAAGACCACCTATCAACCCGGACTCTAGATTCTAGGATTAAAGATGAGCTCCGGGAGGGCAGCATGAGCCAATACAAGATGGCACCACTATAAACACTCGCCTGCGCCAGAACGGGCTGGGCCGACCATCAGGGCCCACCGGGGAGAAGCCTTGGACCGACCATCAGGATCCACCGGGAAGAAGCCTACCGGCGCAATAGGCCAAGACGTAAAAAAAAAATAATAATAAATAAATAAATTGTCTTCAATCTGTTTAGTGTGTTTAAAAGTCTGGTTTGTTTGTTCTAAATATAATAAAGTTGAGAGCATAGTATAGATTTTAGATTATGAGAGAACTGGAGAATGTAGAAATAATAGGAATAATACTAATTTTAGAGTATGTCAATATTAGTAAAAATAATAATAATAATGATAACAACAATAATAATGAGAATAGTAACCGCACTTTTTATTGATTGCAGGTAATAGTTTGCGCCAAACAATTTGATTATAATGTTGCATTATATTAAAAATGTGGTAAAGATTCTCTCTCTCTCTCTCTCTCTCTCTCTCTCTCTCTCTCTCTCTCTCTCTCTCGCTCTCTCTCTCTCTCTCTCTCTCTCGAATATTTCTCTCTCTCTCTCGAATATTGCTGTGCCATCTCCTTTTTCTATTTTATCTCCTCCATGCCATTTTCGGTGTACTTTTTCCTCCTCCTCCTCCTCCTCCTTTTCCTCCTCCTTCTCCTCTTCCTCCTCCTCCTCCTCCTCCTCCTCCTTAGCCGTCATCAGCTCCGATATAGCGACTCTCCTTCACTATAACGAGAGCAACACCCAAGACCTCTTTTGTGTGAAACCCTTTTTGGCAATGCTTCTCTCTCTCTCTCTCTCTCTCTCTCTCTCTCTCTCTCTCTCTCTCTCTCTCTCTCTCTCTCTCTCTCTCTCTCTCTCTCTCTCTCTCTCTCTCTCTCTCTCTCTCTCTCTCTCTCTCTCAACTGTCCCCAGGGCGTAGGTTGGTCAGAATTGCCGCTGAAAGGGTTGGTCGTGGTGGTGGTGATTGTGGTGGTGGTGATGGTTGTAGATGGGGATTGTAATGGTAGCGATGGTGGTGGTGGATATGGTGGCCCTGTGCTTCTAATAGTGATTGTATAGGTGGTGACACTCGTATTGATAGTGTTGATGGTGACACGCTTTGAGATAGTTGTGACTGGTAGAGGTGATGGTGAATGTGATGTTGATTTTGTGGTGTGTGAGTGCAAGAGTGATGAGTGGTGTTGGAAAGTGATGAGAATGGTTGTGATGGTAATGGGAAGGTGACTGATGGTGATGATGATAGTAATTTTGTGATAGTGAAGAGAGAAATAGTTCGACATTGATTGGGGATGGACGAGAGAGAGAGAGAGAGAGAGAGAGAGAGAGAGACGTGTTTGAAGTTTAAAGTGAAGTTTGAAAGAAGATGGGAAAGGGAATTTGAAAAGTGTATTGGCTTGCAGAGTAGAGTGTTTGTAGTTTTAAAGGTACATAAAGCCAGAGAGAAGGCAAGTCTGTAGAAATTGTAGAAGTAATTAAAATCGTAACAACCCTCTTTTATTTAGGAACGAACAGAAAGTGAACCTGGGAAAGCCTTAAAAGGGATAAAAAGAAATAACCTGGAAAATCCTTAAAGGGGAAGAAAAAAAACACCTGGGAAAGCCTTAAAGGGGATGAAAAAAAAAAACTATATGGGCTTTCGTAGATGTTGTGTTTATATCTCCATGGTTAGTTTTTGAGGTTAGTGATAGTTTGACAAGGCTTCTGCACCACTGACGCCAAAAATATTCGTGGGGAACAAACCATTGCTCCCAGAATATAGAGATGCAAAAGCCGCTGAAACCTGATAAGTAAGATTTGACACAGTGAATAAGGAAGCCACCCCCCGAATTCTTTACAGTATATCGTAAATCATTTTTATACACATGATACTTATGAATGAAAGAAACTAAGTAGGGACATGTTGCAGAGTATAATGACTAGGGTGAAGACTTTTGAATCAACTTTAAAATATTCAAACAGAAGCGAATTTAAAAGAAAACCCAATAGACTAAATTTTACAGACCTGATATTTATGAATGAGAGAAAATAAGTAATTACATGTTGCAAAGTTTTTTTTTTTTTTTTTTTTTTTTTTTTTTTTTTTTTTTTACGTCGCGGCCTATAGCGCCGGTAGGCTTTTTCCCGGTGGGGCCTGATGGTCGGCCCAAGGCTTCTTCCCGGTGGGTCCTGATGGTCGGCCCAGCCCGTTCTGGCGCAGGCGAGTGTTTATAGTGGCGCCATCTTGCATTGGCTCATGCTGCCCTCCCGGAGCTCATCTTTAATCCTAGAATCTAGAGTCCGGGTTGATAGGTGGTCTTCTGGACAGCATGTGGGTAGTTTTAAGCCACTCGGCGGCGGCTGAAAAATCCCAGCTTGGTGGCACCGGGCGGGGATTGAACTCGCGTCCTCCTGAACGCGGTGGTGTTACTCTGTCGATTCAGCCACCGCCTCCCCATATATAATAATGACTAGGGTGAAAACTTTTGAATCAACTTTAGAATATTCAAACAGTAACGAATTTAAAAGATAATCCAATAGACAAAATTTTACAGATATCATTACCGCTTGAATATCATGAATGGGCGAGGCAATATACACACGCTCAGGTCAACAAGGTTATGCTTTTTTATGTACTAGTTAACTTTTAAATTAATTGAGAGGATATATAGATTAATTAATGAGCTTTGAAAGGGATCCAGCTGAGATTATTTAAAATGTACAGATATCATTGGTGTTTCAATGCGAGGAGAGGCGGCGGGCATTGGCGGGTTTGTGTCAACACGTGCAGAGCTGTTCGCCCTAATGAAGGATTAGGTTAGCCTGGAATAGATCTGCGTTTGTTATCAAATGCTTAAAGCTGGTATCTGTGAAGAGGAGGAGAAGGAGGAGGTGGAAAAGTAAGAGGAAGAGGAAGAGAGAAAGAGAAGGAGAAAGAAAAGAAAGAGGGAAGGAGGAAGGAAAAGAGGTTGAGAAGGATGAGGACGGAAGAGGAAGAAAATGATGGTATGGAGGAGGATAACGTGGAGTATTTGAAGAGTAAATGAAAGAAAAATAAATAAAAAGGGAAAAAGAATGAAGAGACAATAAAAAAGAAAACGGCTGAGTGATATCAAGGGCGCTTTGAGGATTAGGATTAAAATTCGCAGACTTTATTGGTTTACACGTGTATTGGGAGGGAGAGGGGATGCATGGGCTCACATTGATGGCTCTCCTTATAAAAAAAGAAACATCCATGAACCACAAGGAGATTAAATCGGATTGTTAAGTTTTAATGGACTCGGTTATGGTTAAAGAATTTTGATGCCAGTGATGTTAAAATATGGCAGAGTTTAAGTGAATGGGATTTTTGCTGTGGAAATATGTAGATGTGTGTGTGTGTGTGTGTGTGTGTGTGTGTGTGTGTGTGTGTGTGTGTGTGTTAAGTGATGAATTGTTAAAGGCTTGGAATGAGTTAGTCAACTTTCCAGGGAACACATTTAATACGGCCTGACGTCAGTGGTGTTAGTGTGTGAGTTATCTTGATTAACACGATTTTTCAGTGTAATTAATTGGATGTCTCTGCTTGTATTTAATTATTCATTTTCCCTGAGCTTGTAGTGGGTAAGAATGGATGTTGCAGGCAGAATTACGCACTGTGATTGTAATTCTATATATATTTTGTTTTGTTGTCATGTTTCGTATTGTTTCTGGTGCAATGGTGTCTCAAATCATATTACTTCAAAGGTGAACTATTATCTGTTCCATCATATTTGTTCTGTCTTGTAATCAGTTTCTTTTCCTTCTCATCATTTTTACATTTCTAAATCATTCATGTTTGACAGTTTGGGCCAAGAGTGTCAGAGGGAGATAGTTAAATATGGAGTGAAATTTCCGAAGACTTCGTAGCTGGGAGTGGGTTTTAAGATGTGTTCCCGCGGGTCAGCCTGAGTGGGTGTGTTTCAATCTCTGCTGAGTTCCTGAGTTCGTGTCTTATAAATCCTAAGAGATGGAAAACAAATGAAAGTCGTTACGTTACATTCAATACCCTTTATCTCTGCGTTCTCTCTCTCTCTCTCTCTCTCTCTCTCTCTCTCTCTCTCTCTCTCTCTCTCTCTCTCTCTCTCTCTCTCTCTCTCTCTCTCTCTCTCTCTTTCCTGTCCGTTTTTTTTTCTTTATCAATTTCTTGTTCTATTCTTCGATTCTCTTTCTCTTTGTGTATCTATCTATCTATCTTTATCTATCTTTAATCTATTAAACGTTTGTTCATTGTGCTTTGTTGTTGTTGTTGCAGCCATAAGCTCTTTGTGTGTGTGTGTGTGTGTGTGTGTGTTTCTGTGTGTGCGCGTATGCGGAAGCGAGGACGGAACCATCTCTTACTGTGTGTGTGTGTGTGTGTGTGTGTGTGTGTGTATCTTTGTGTGTGTGGGTATGCGGATGTGAGGACAGAACCATCTTTTACTGTGTGTGTGTGTGTGTGTGTGTGTTCGCGCTTCACCAATTCGAGTGTTTTCTTTCCTTTGCTCTCTTAACTTAGTAACAATTCAGCCTTTTCCTTTTCAGCCTCAATTTTTACGTTTTTATTAATACGATTTTGTGAAAACTTGTAGCACTTTCCTTAGTTAGTGAGAGAGAGAGAGAGAGAGAGAGAGAGAGAGAGAGAGAGAGAGAGAGAGAGAGAGAGAGAGAGAGAGAGAGAGAGAGAGAGAGAGAGAGAGAGAGAGAGAGAGAGAGAGAGAGACGCACACAGACATACAGTAAGACACAGAAACACACACGGAAGTTGAGACAGACAGACAGGCAGACAAACACGTACAGACTGACAAACATATACACAGACAGATAGATAAGTAAACACACATAGAGACGGACATGGAAAGACAGAAACAGAAAGACACAGACAGGCAGACGGACAGACAGACACAGATCATTAAAGCGAATGGATGAGAATTACACGAGATGAGGAACACGGGTTTGAAATATGCAGCGAGAGAGAGAGAGAGAGAGAGAGAGAGAGAGAGAGAGAGAGAGAGAGAGAGAGAGTAAATGATTAAGCCAAACAAGACTGACAGACGGATTTGATGATTGACAGAAACATAGACAACAAATAAACATTAAAAGAGATGTAGATAGATAAAGATTGATAAAAGTAGATAGTAGGAGAGAGACAGGGAGAGGAAATAGAAGTGAAGAAATCGATTAATAGAAATAAAAAGAGATAGATAAATGAAGAGAAAGTGAGATAGACAGAAAAGGTGAAAGAAGATAGTGAACAGTAAAGAAATAAATAAAAAGATGACTCAACCAAGTAAATATATATATATATATATATATATATATATATATATATATATATATATATATATATATATATATATATATATATATATATATATATATATATATATATATATATATATATATATATATATATATATATATATATATATATATATATATATATATATGAATTGATTGAAGGAGAAAAAGTGCAAGTATGATTTTCTTTACTTCTTAGACAAAAAAAAAAGAGAAAATTCGCTGACTTAGGAACATCGTGGCCGCGGGAAAACTGTCGCTGATTAGAGAAGGAAGAAGATGAGCTCAAGACGAAAGAGAGAGAGAGAGAGAGAGAGAGAGAGAGAGAGAGAGAGAGAGAGAGAGAGAGAGAGAGAGAGAGAGAGTAAAGTCCAAGGAATAGTAGTAGTAGTAGAATAATTAGTAGCTTACGGAAAAAAATATATATAGGTGGATTTTAACGTTTTTTTATATTATTTTTCCTTGAGAGAGCAAAAAAAGAAAACAATAGAAGAAAAGAAAATAATATGAAAAATGAGAAGATAAAACGAAGGAAAAATAATGAGGTTAGACTTAAAGAGAAAGAAACAAAAGAAGTCATCGAAGGATAAATATATAAATAGATAGATAGAAAGATGGAAAAATCGTCCAAAAATGGTGTAAAGAAAACGAGAAAAAAATAAGCCTAGCGGAGCAAAATATTGACGTTATGGCTAAAGAGGAGAAAACAAAGGAGGTCATAGAAGAAGAGATAGATAAATAGACATAGATAGAGAGATAGTGACGAAAAATGGTGTAAAGAAAACGAAAAAAACTTAAGCCTAGCGGAGCAAAATATTGACGTTAGCGCTAAAGAGGGGAAACAAAAGAGGTAACAGAAGAAGAGATAGATAAATAGGCATAGATAGAGAAATAGTGACGAAAAAAGTTGTAGAGAAAACGAGAAAAAAAATAAGCCTAGCGGAGCGAAATATTGACGTTAGCGCTAAAGAGGAGAAAACAAAGGAGGTCATAGAAGAAGAGGTAGATAAATAGACATAGATAGAGAGATAGTGGCGAAAAAAATGTAGAGAAAACGAAAAATATTAAGCATAGCGGAGCAAAATATTGACGTTAGCGCTAAATAGTGGAAAACAAAAGCGGTCATAGAAGAAGAGAGAGAGAGAGAGATCGTTGTAAAAAAAAGGTGGAAAGAAAATGAGAAAAAAATTAGCCCTTTCTAGAAAAATATTGTCAGTTATTGTTACTTAGCGCTAAAGAGAGGGACACAGAAGAGATCACAGAGAAAGAGACAGAGAAATAGACCGCCGCTGCCCCTCCTTCTGCCTCGTCGGGAATGATAATAAGAAGTTCGTGGCGTCTTATGCTCAAACTTAAACGCCGTGGAAGAATAAACTTAAGGATTTCATATTTTTCTTAGGTTTTTTTTTTTAGGTTTATTTTTAGTTAGGGTGATTTTTTTTCCTCTATTCCTTCTCTCTATCTATCCAGTCATTTATTTTCCTTATATTCTGTCATTCTTCCACCTTTCCATCTATTTTCATCCATGTCATCCATTTATCCACTTCTATCTCTTCATTCATCCTTCTTTGCCTTTCTTTTTTCCTTCTCTTCCTCCATCTATCCAGTCATTTTTTTCTTTATATTCTGTCATTCTTCCACCTTTCCATCTATTTTCATCCATGTCATCCATTTATCCACTTCTACCTCTTCATCCATCCCCTAACTCAACGTCACACCACATTTGCAGCCCCTCTTCTTCTCCCTTTCTCCTTCATCCACCATTCATGTAATCTTTTCATCCATTTCATCCACCTCATCCACCTATCTGCATCCAACTCTGCATCCATTTCCTCTTACCTTACCTTACATCCTTCTCTCCTCCCCTCCTCCTTTCCTCTCCTTATTTCTCTTCATCCACTTTTCAACGACTCCACGATTGTCCATCCACTTCATCCACCTATTTACATCCAACCTGCCATCCATCTACCCAAATTATATCTCACATCCATTTCAATTCCCTCCTCTCCCCAACTTTTTTCCGTTTCATCCACCATGCATTCTATCTTTTCATCCATCTCATCTACTTTTTACCTCCTCATCCATCGACTCTTACTTTACCAAACCTCCCACTTGAATCCCCTCATTGATTCTCCTTTCTCCCTCTTCATCCACCTCTCTACCCCCTCTACCTCTCCTTCCCCTTCATCCATCTCATCCAACTAGACCTTATCATTCATTCAGGATAACTTTACCTCATACCCAACTTTCACTCCCCTGTCCCCCTTCATCCATATCACCTCGCCACACGCTCCCACTCATTTCATCCACCTACCCACATCCGTTTTAGACTTTACCTCCCATCCACCTAGCATTCCCTCGCACTCCTTCCTCTTTTCTCCCTTTTTCCCCTTCACCCAGCTCACCCGCTCACCCATTCACCCACTCTCTCCCTCCCTCCCTTCACCTGCCGTGGCCTCCAGCTAATTGGCGCATGTGTGTTCATCGGTGCGCCGTGTAATTGCCTATTTAATTACGCCGACTGCCTCCAATTGCCCAAATGAATCGTATAATAAT
>NC_066527.1:1809813-1827313 GCF_024679095.1 Eriocheir sinensis | reverse complement strand
CCCTCCCCTCCACACACACAACAACCTCTCTTCTCTCTTCCCCTTCCCTCACACACGTCTGTCACCGAACACCGACCTCTCGTCTCTGTAATACATCAGTCAGGCGAAGGAATCCGGGTAGCTAGGTGGAGAGTGAGAGGGACAGGTGAGTGGCCTTCAACACGCCTGTCCGGAAACGCGTCACGGGCTGATTGGGACGTGAATTACCTGGAGCATGAGGCGGCCGTGTGTCCGGGCGGTTTTGCATGACTGTCACTCACTGTCTGGCGGTAATACGCGTGGCCTTCACCCGCGCTGGCTAATATCATCACTCTCGTTGTCAGGGAAGGCTGGTATTAGGTCGCTGTCAAGGTAGTCTGGTGTTCTCATTGTCATGTGAGTCTATCGCTACCTGTCACGGCCGGGTAATGCTAATGGTCTGGTTTCGTATCGTCATGTGAAGACTAAAGGATTGATTTCGTGAGCTTAGTTTCTGTTGAGTGCTGGTATTGGGTCGCCGTCAAGGTAGTCTGGTGAGCTCACTGCCATTGGGGTCTATTACTACGTCTCACAGTCTGGTAATGCTAATGGTCTGGTTTCGTATTGTCATGGTAAAATTTAAGGATTGATTTCGTGTGATTGTTTTGTGTTTTTTCTGAAGAGTAGAAGTGAATCATTTTGGTGAGAGGTTGAATGATTAGTCTGTTTCAGTGTTGGATTAAGAGAACTGACCCTTTAAAACGATATATATATTTTTTTAACATCTTAGATATTGTTTATGAGGATATTTTACTTTACTAATATGGTTTATTTTTTCTTTATTTATTATTGGTAGTTGGATATTTTTTGCTGCTACTACTATTACTACTACTACTACTACTACTACTACTGCTATAACTACTACTACAACTACTTCTACCACCACCACCTTTTCTGACATTATTAACTCTCATAACTAGATAAATAGATAGATAAACAGATAAGTATAAAATAGACAAACCAGCCTCCTTCCACCTACTCTTCCCACTCCCTCTATATCCTCTGCCGGGTCTTTGTCACACCCTCGGCCGCAAAATGCCTCCACATAATTTCCGGCAGACTAATGTTCAAGTTTTAAGGCAAACTTGAGATTAATGCCGCGACGCCTCGACTCGCCTCGCCGCCAACTCCTCGTATAAATCTTCAGGTAAATTCTGACTCAGTTTATAGCAACAGTTCGTGGCGGTGTAGTGTTTGGGGGGGGAGGGGGGGAAGGGAGGGGGGATGTGTGTGCGTGTGTGTAAGGGAGTTTTTTTGTGTGTGTATGTGTTATAATTTTGTCCTGTGTACAGTGACGTGTTTCTCTCTCTGGCTTGTTTTATTTGTTTTATATGAGTGGGGGTGATTTCTTATTATGCTTGTGTTCCTTTTATGTACTTTCCTTACCTTTCTTATTTGATGTATATTATTGTTTACCTGAAAGAATGTAACTTGTAATTTCGGGGAGGTAAACTGTGGTAACCCGGATGTCACACTGGCCTTGCGTCCCTGGGTTCGATTCCACCACAAACACAAGGCTAAGGAGACGGAGATAAGCACGAAGGCAACGTACCAAGGCCAGTGTGATATCCGGGTTACCACAGTTTACCTTTCCGAAATTACAACAGTTACATTCTTTCAGGTTAACAATAATATGAATTAAATAAGAAAGATAAGGAAAGTACATAAAAGGAACACAAGCATAATAAGAAATCGCCGCCACTCATATAAAACAGAAATAAAACAAGCTAGAGAGAAACACGTAACTCTTTCCCCATGGCCTCAGCGTTCCCTTTCCCTGTATCAGTTATTCCATTCTCCAACTTATTCATGTAGTTAGGAATTCAAGAGGTCGTAAGCGGCTACCTCTCTTCTAAATCATCGAGTCGAGTAGAGAGGTTAGGGGCGAAAGGAGACAGAGATGAGCACCGACGCAACGTGCATCTTTACATTATCTTTCCCTTAATCAGTTATTCCATTCATGTAGCTAGGAATTCAAGAGTTGGTAAGCGGCCGAGCACCTTCTCTACCTCTTACGGGCCTTAATATTTCACCAAAAGGTCGAGAAAGTGAAAAGGAAACCGCTGAGGTCGGTAATCCAAGACACTACCGACTCACACACCATTTATTTCTACTGGCCAAAAAAAAACAGGTAATATGCGTTCTCATGAGTGTTTTCTAGAGTTCAGGATACAGAAGCCTTGTCAAACTCCCACCTGGGTAAGAGAATGCCCATAACTCCTACGAAATGTCATATCGTCACCTTCGTAAACAAACCGCCTAAGTCATTATTTTCTACTTCTCAGGGAATCAGAAAAGAACTGTCATTATCTCATTTGGCTTAAGGTTTAGCCAGGAATGAAAAGGTCAATTCTAGAACACAAACCCTGAATGACGAAGGGAACTGTACAAAAATGGGCGTCACATGTTGAAAAATTGATGTTAATAAAAACCTGGAAATCGTTGAACAATGACTTAGGCAATTATTTTATGAGGGTGGCAATATGTGTGTGTGTGCTTGATTGGGGAAGGGTTTGATAACATGACCCCTAGTCTCGCCCTTCGTAATTACACGCGAGGAAAAAATAATCATAAATCCGAGTCTCCAAGTCAATTTAAGTTCTGTCTGACCCTAATTTGCCTGATTGGGTTAATTTATTTTTCTTTTACCGTCAAAGTTTGTGAAGGAGTGATATGCTTACACGGAGGAAGGAGGAGGAGGAGGAGGAGGAGTGTTTTTCTCTCTCTCTCTCTCTCTCTCTCTCTCTCTCTCTCTCTCTCTCTCTCTCTCTCTCTCTCACTTAATATATATGAAAAAAGAAAGAAAGAAAGAAAGGAGGAGATAAAGAAATGGAAGATATAATGAAAGAAAGAAAAGATTGCCAAAGTGAAAGAAAGGAACAGTAAAACGAAAGAAGAAAAAACAAAGACCGGAAGAAGGATTGAAAGAAAGAAAGAGAGAAAGAAAGAAAAAGAAAAACAAACAAACGAACAAATAAGCAAAATAAGTAAATAGCTAAACAAATAGAAAGAAAAAAAAGAAAAGAAGTAAAGAAAGAAAGAAAAGGAGTAAGACAGAAATAATAAGTAAAGAAAAAAAAAGAAAGAAAGAAAGAAAAACGAAAGAAAACGAAAGATAGGAAAGATGAAAATAAATAAATAAATAAATAAATGAATAAGTAAATACATAAAAAATAGTATATAAAGAACTGCTACCCTTCACTATTTGGCCACCCCAGATTTTTAGTATTCGCGCAGCCCTTTCAAGACACGTCGCTCGCACGCTTCAGCATTTATATTTATATGGCGCTCCACTAACCCACATCAATACTAGAAAAGGCGGAGAGAGAGAGAGAGAGAGAGAGAGAGAGAGAGAGAGAGAGAGAGAGAGAGAGAGAGAGAGAGCGAGAGGGAGAAATGAGTTTAACTGTCTTTTTAATCTCTCTTTTTGTTTTAAGACTCGTAATGGTTAAGAAAAGTAATGTGTGGAATGGTTTGAAAGTGTGTGTGTGTGTGTGTGTGTGTGTGTGTGTGTGTGTGTGTGTGTGTGTGTGTGTGTGTGTGTGTGTGTGTGTGTGTGTGTGTGTGTGTGTTTTATCTCTTTGGGTCTCTCTCTCTCAGTATATATATATTTGTTGTTGTTATTTTTCTTCCTTGTCGGTCGTGTGAAATGTATTGTTTTTTGTGGGTCCTTTGTGTCCCTTATCTCCCTCACTTTATCATTTCCTGCTCCTCTCTTTACTTTCTCCCCTTCTCTCTTTCTCTTGCTTTTTCTCTCTCTCTTTCTCTCCCGCGGCCGTAAAGTAAAAAAAAATGTGTTTCCCGTTTTCCTGTTTCCCTTACTTTCTCTGTTTCTTCTTTCTGCTTTCTTTCTCTCTCTCTCTTTCCTTTCACATTTTTCATCACCGTTTTTTGTTTTGTTTTCGTGTTTGTGTGGTTGTGTGTGTTTGTTTTTGTGTTTATTATGTTTTACTAGGTCACAGGTGCTCTCTCTCTCTCTCTCTCTCTCTCTCTCTCTCTCTCTCTCTCTCTCTCTCTCTCTCTCTCTCTCTCTCTCTCTCTCTCTCTCTCTCTCTCCTGACCCCTGCTGGTATTGGAGGGGTCGGAGGTAAGTTTTCTCTCCTCTCTCCGTGACAATATTCGGTTCTCTTCAAAAGACTCGAGTGTTTGATGGTTTTCTGTAGCTCGAGAGAGAGAGAGAGAGAGAGAGAGAGAGAGAGAGAGAGAGAGAGAGAGGGAGGAAGAGTGGGAGGAAAGTGGGTGAGAGAGGGGATGAACGTATGCTGGAAAATAGGTACAGTGAAGCTTGGGAAAGGAGAGGTTGAGAGACAGAGAGTGGGAGGGAGGCAAGGAGGGTTAGGGGGTGAGATAGATTGAAGGAAAAAGTGGTAGAGAAGAAAGAGGGACTTAGTGGTAGGTGAAAACAAGAGGGAAACGAAGAAAGTGAGAAGTGGAGAGTTAGATAAAAGGAGTACCGAGCAGGGAGAGAGAAGAAAGATTGATTTAGAAAAGGGAGTAAAGAAAAATGCGTGGGAAGAGGAGAAGGAAAGGGGAGAGGAATTTGTAAAAGAGAAGAGGAAGGGTAGGGAGAGGAAAAGGAAAGAGTCAGAGGAGAAAAAACTGTGAAGAGAAAGGATTGAAGAAAAAAATGACTTGAGAGCAGAGAGGAGAGAGGAGGAGGACGGGAGGAAGAAAGAAAGAAGTATGGAGGAATTTGAGACCCTTCAGAAAGTCTTACTCGTAGGAACGGAAGGAAGAAGAAAAGTGGGATAATAACAGAGGGAGGGAGAGAAGGAAAGGAGGAAGGGAGGGATGGATTACAACGAAGAAGAAGAGATGATAGGAGGGGAGGAATAGGGGAATATCAGAAAACTAAGGTAGGAAGGGAAAATAAAAGGTGAAATGAATTAAAAGTAAGGAGAGATAGGACAAAAAAGTGACCGAAAATTGTCTACAGGAATGAGAAGAAAGAGAAGGAAATAAAGAAGAGGGAAGCGAGAGGAAACTAAGAGAGAGAGGAACTATATTAGACAGGATGAATAAAGTGAAAGGTCAAAAAGAATGAGAAGTTAATGAAAAAAGTGAGGTATAGAAAGGCTGTACAGAAATGAGAAGAAAGAGGAGGAAGGAAAGAAGAGGGAAAAGAAAGGAAACTAAGGAAGAAAGGAGAGATATTTGACAAGATGAATGATAAACGAGATAAAAAAAGAAGAATGGGAATTGAAAGAAAGTGAGACATAGAAATTGATTACAGGAAGGAGAAAGGGAAGTAAAGAAAGGGAGGCAGAAAGAAGGAAACAAGAGAAGATAAAAGACAGGATGGGTGAGACAACAGAATGTAAGAAAAAAAACTAAGAGGTTGAATGAACGAAGTGGAGGAGGAGAAAGGAGACTGCAGGAAGGAGAAAAGGAAAGGAAAGAAAGGTAGGAAGGAGGAGGGAAAGATAAAAAAAATGAGAGATGGATTGAAATAAAGGAGGGAAAGAAAGTAGATTGCAAGGAGGAAAAGGAAACTAAACGAAGGGAGGAAAAAGGAAGAATAGGAGACCAGTGAATGGAATGGATGGGGTGAAACCGAGGAAGGAAGAGAGAGAGAGAAAAAAAACAAAAACAGAAGAGGTGTGACTGAAATAAGAGAGAAATGAAATGAAAAACTACAGGGAAAACAAGGAAAAAAATAATGAAAGGAGAGAAAAGGAAATAAGAGGAGATAAGGACTAAGGGAAGGGCTGAAGGGGACGCCAGCAAGGGAAGGAAAAAAAACAGAGAAGGGTGACCGAAGGAAGGCAAGGGAGAATGATCCAGGTATTAGTGACTGATGGATGTTCTAAGAGCGTTCCTGACACCTCCTTTATTAATTAGCTTACCTACGTGTGTCCCTGTCTCTTCATCCTCATCCCTTCCTCCTCCTCCTCCTCTTCCTCCTCCTCCTCTTCCTCTCTCCGTCTTCTCGCCAGGCTGTTCAAATGCTTCTGAAGTGATTGAGTTTAACAGTTTAATAATTTCTTCCTTTCTTCATCTCTAAGGAGGAAGAAAGGGAAGTGTGCTTTGTTTGTGTTGTTTTCGTTTGTTTGTTTTTCTGACTTGTGTGTTTTGAAGAAGTTTGTTTTTAGAGGGATTGTTATTGTTTTTTTTTTAATAATGGTTTTGATCTGATTTTTGTTTTAAGCAGTGTTTTGTTTTTACTGTTTCGTCATTATAAACTTGTCTATCTTTAGCTTTTTTATTTGCTTATATATCTTCCATTACTCCTCTAATCCTCATCATCATCACAACTGTATTTTTTTTCATCATTCATTCATTCTCTTATTTATGAACGTTTTTCTCAGTCAGTTTTATTTTTTTATTCCCTAACTTATATCCTGCGTCTCTAAGCAAAAGGAACAATAAGATTTTTTTTTCGATATTAGTCTGTTTATCTTTTTATTCACGCTCATTATTTTTACAGCAAAGGAGGCAGCTCAAAGGACCACAAAAATCAGATACACAATACAAGCTCGCTATGTCACTATGTCGTTCGTCACGCTGATATATTTTCCATCTCTTCCCAAGAACAACCAAGTTTTCTCAGTATCCGGGTCTTATTTTTTCCCCTTCACTTGTTTTGCTCCTGAAGACCATCGTTAGTCGTGCTGGGATATTTTTTGGATCTCCGAGTAGGATGTCTTAAGGTTTCTCAGTATCGGCATTTCTTCGTCTTTTTTCTACACGTATTTTTTCTCCTGCAGATCATTGCTGGTCATATTTTGAAGGTATTTTGCAACTCTTCGTAAGGTTTCTCAGTATCGGCGTCTCTGTCTCTTCTTCCTTCTCTTGTTTTGTTTCTAAAGGCTGTAGTTGGTCATGTCAAGATATATATTGCATCTCTTCGTTGAATCAATTAAATTTCTTTAGTATTGGCGTCTCACTCTATTTTACACACTTGTTTTCTAAGTATCCGCGTCTCTTTTTCTCGCCTTCCTTCCCTTGTTCTGCTCCCGAAGACACATGTTGGTCATTTAGAAGATATTTTGCTTCTCTTCATTGAACCAATTAAATTTCTTTAGTATTGGCATCGCATTCTTTTTCCCACACTTGTTTTCTAAGTATCCGCGTCTCTTTTTCTCGATTTCCTTCCCTTGTTCTGCTCCTGAAGACACTTGTTGGTCATTTAGAAGATATTTTGCTTCTCTTCATAGAATCAATTAAATTTCCTTAGTAGCGGAGTCTTTTTCCCACGCGTGTTTCCATAGTATCCGCGTCTTTTTCACTTCTTTCACTTGTTCTGCTCCTGAGGACTCTCGTTAATCATGTCAGGAGGCGAGGCGTCGTGAGGGCGAGGCTCCAAGGTCGTGTCGTGCGTCTCTTCAAGGAAGCTGCGTGGTGTTGGCGCTGTGTACCGCTCTACTCCGCCTCAGGGCTTCTGCGAGGCTCGACCGCTGACCACCTTAACCGTCTTTGTTGTCTTGCCGTGCTGAGCGTTGTGTTTTAGTGTTTGTGTTCCCGGGGATGTAAGGAATTGTTGGTCACTTTTCTTGCAGTACCGCAGGCTCTAGGACGTATGCCACGGAGATGAGCACTGAGACCACGAGTAACTATAGCCTTTGCCCCCACCTTTACCATTCATTCCATCATCACCCACCAAGGAAAAATATGGTTTGAGGAACTGAACCGTAGTAGAAGACCTTGCAGAAGTTAATGCGATACAGATACTAATATTTTTTTTTTCTACAGCTGTTTAGTAACTTGATTTACTGTTTTTTTCTTTACGGTTTATATAAAAATACATGCGCCGTTTTATTTCTTTACGATTTGTCCATCTAAATGGTTTATTTCTTTAAGATTTATCTATGTACATCTGTTTATCTGCCTCTTGAACCTCACAGTGGTCACTTTTCTGCCTCTTGGTCGTTTCTGTAGACTTCCTGGCGCGGCGCGCATCGTTTTACATCCTTCTCCAGGGTGTTGCCTCGACCGTGTTGGGATGGATAATTCTGAGCCCCACCAGCCAGGGCGGAGGGGGACGCCAAAAGCCACCCTCCCCTCACCCTCCCCTGACCCCCTCTCACCACACAGCATCCCCCATCTCTCTCGTTCCTTCTCTAGCCTCTTCCCGCCCCTTCCCATCATCTCCCTCCACTTCCCGCCCCTTCCAGTCCCCTCCCTCCCCTTCCCGTCCACTCCCGCCCGTCGCCAATGATGGATGGGCGCTGGGCCGCTCGCTGTTGCCTCGCCAAACTAACTGGGCCGAGCCGATGTTGAGGACTCAAGTTCCCTGTCCCCGCACTCACCAAGCAATGTCGCCGCCGAGCCTAGATGACAGATTCATTGGAGGACCGACCCTGCTGCCCCGCTCCCCTTCTCCCCCCTCCCTTACCCCGTTACCTGCCCCTCTCCTCCTCGTTAGTCCTCCTTCTCTCTCTCCCTACCCTGTGACCTATCGCTACCTCTCTCTCTCTCCTCGCGACCCGTCCCTTTCTCTCCTCCCCCTCCCCTTGCCCCTACTCTACGTGACCAGCCTTTCTCTTTTCTCTGTTATCCCTTTCTCTCCCTTTTTCTGTTATTCCTTTGTCTGTCTACTCCGTGATCCGTACCTCTCTCTCCATCGTGAATCGCCCCTCTCTCTCCCTTCGTGGCCCTTCCCTCTCTTTCCCCTTCTTATCTCTATTCTCTCCCCTTGATATCCCTCCCTTTCTCTCTCTCTTTGACTCCTCCCTCCCTCTCCACCATGACCCATCCCTTTCTCTTCCCCGCTATTCCTCTCTCACCCTCTTCTCAATTACCTCACCCTCCTCTCTCAGTCCTATACCGGCCTACCTTGATCCTGCCTGCAACCTCGCCTTTCTCCCGGCTCAGGTGCTGTTTCCCTCTACTTCTAATACAGTCTAGGGCGGCACCAGGCTCAAGGGTATGACGCCGCGTCCTTACCTACACTCTCTTGTCCTCTCCCGCCCCGCCGTGCTCCTCCGGTAGGCAATCACGGCGCTAAGTGTGTTATCGCCGCTGGACGTGCGTAGTTTTCTCTGACAGCGACTCGCCTTGTGGTTCGTTGGGTGATTTCTGTTTCATCCTGCGTTCCTTCCTCCTGCCTCTGCTTGTGTTCCTTTGGTTTTGGTATTTCCTGACGTTGCTGCTGCTTTCCCCGCCTTCTCCATGCTGCCTTCACCTTCCTCTTCCTACACCAGCTGCTTGGAAGGGAAGTCCGTCTGTGGCCTGGACCCTTTCCTTCTCTGTGTACTTCCCTTTATTTCCTTCCCATTCTCTCTCCTTGCCTTCCCTTTCCTTTCATTCTCTTCCCTTTCCTTTCCTTTCCTTCCCTTTCCTTTCATTCTCTTCCCTTTTCTTCCCTTTCCTTTCCTTCCCTTCTTCTCTCTGTGTCTTTCCCTCCCCATTCCCTTCTACCTTCGACGCCTCCCTTCCTTTTCATTGCGACCCAATCCATTCATTTTCTGTGTTCTTCCCTTCCCTTCCCTTTTCTCCTTTCTCTCCCTAAGTTGTCTCTCTCCCTTCCGTCTTTACTGTTCTTAACCTCTCCCACCCATTCCTTACTCCCTTCTCTCCCTTCCTCACTCTCCTTTCCCTCCCTCATCCTTCCTGCCATTGCCTCTGTTCCTCCTTCATTTCTACTGTTGCCGTTTTCCTCCCTTCCTTCCTTCCTCTAACATCATCATCTCTCCCCCTAACCGTCTTCCTCCTTTCCTCCCAGCTGCTTCTCTTCCTTCCTTCCCTGCTGTTCTAAATCTGTCCCTTCCTTTCTGCCGCTGACTCCTTCTTCCTTCCTTTTCTCCCTTCCTTCCGCCCTCTTCTCTACACCAAATGTACTCCCTTTTTCCCCAACCTAGTTTCTCTACATTCCTTGCTGTTTTATTTACCCTTTCCCTTCCTCTCTGCTTCTGTTCTTTCTCCCGCTACCTCTTCCTCCTTCCTTCCTTACTCCCCCTCTCTACACAAACCCTCTGTTCTTCCGTTCTTCTACCTCTTCCTTCCTTCCTCCCTCTCTTCTTCCTCCTCCCCCACCTTCAGGCCGCGTCCCTCAGCTGCCTGGCCGTGCGGGCGACGCTCACGACCCCACCAGACTCAGTGTAACTTGGAGTGACTGTGATGGTGCTTCAGAGTGGCCCAGCGCCGAGTGACTCCCGCCCGCCCTCCCTTCCTGCCTCTCCCTTCCGTTTGTGGCCTGTACCCTTTCCTTCTCTGTGTACTCTCCTTTATTTCCTTCTCATTCTCTCCCCTTGCCTTCCCTTTCCTTTCATTCCCTTTCCTTCCTCTTTGTGTCCTTTCCCCTTTCCCTTCTTTTCATTGCGACCCAACTCATTCCTTTTCTGTGATCTTCTCTTCCCTTCCCTTCATGTCCCTTCCTTTCCCATGTGGTGTAGCCCTTCCTCCTCTATAATCTTTCCCATCACCCTTCCTTCCGATCACAACCTTCCCATAAAGCACTTCCCCTCCCTTCCTTCCCTAACTTCCCATCTTGAATCTTCCCTTCCCTTTTCCCTCCCTTCACTTCCCATCTCCTTGCCCCTTCCCGTCATCGCAGCCTGGCCCGTCATCACCGTTACCCCATCGCCGCCCAGACCCAATTTGCAGAGGCGGCCGTTGGAGGGAATCAACAAATCAGTTTGAATCTCGGTGTCTGCTGGTGGAGGCGGTGTTCGAGGGAAGAGGGAAGGGAGGGTAGGGAAAGGAAGGAAAGAAGGAAGCGAAAATATGGATAAGAGGGGAATATGATGCTGGTGGAAGCGATAAGAGGATAGAGAAGGGAAAGGTGGAAGGGAAGGAAAGGAAAGGAAGAGAAGGGAAGAGAGGCGGATACAGTTCTGGGTTAGCATTAAGGGAGGGAATACAGGGAAGGGAAGGAAGGGAAAGGCAGAGTAGGAACTGCAAGGATAGGGAAGGGAAAGAAAGGAGGGAGACGTGTACGGTGCTGGGGAAGGGGAGAGAGGAGGGAAAGGAAGGAAAGGAAGGGAGCGAAGGGAAGAAAAGAATGTGTAGAAGGTGACTGTGGGATTAAGAAGAGAGAAGGGAGGATAAGGAAAGGGGAAAGGCAAAGAAATAAAGGGAAGGGAAAGGAAGGGAGAAAGAGAGGGATGAAGGGAATGGTTTAAGGAAGAGGAATTACAGAAGGAGGAAGAAAGGGAATTCGAGATAAGGGAACGAGAGAGAGAGAGAGAGAGAGAGAGAGAGAGAGAGAGAGAGAGAGAGAGAGAGAGAGAGAGAGAGAGAGAGAGAGAGAGAGAGAGAGAGAGAGAGAGTGTTACCCGCAAGCATAGAGGTAATGAGAGCAAGGTCAGAAAGGAGAGATGGAGAGAAAGGGAGAGAGGGAGGAGGAGGAGGTAGGTAGGCTGAGAGGTAAATGGAGAGAACTAGGAATGAAACAGGAGAGAAATGGAGAGAAAGATTAAAGGAGAGAAGGAAAGATAATGAATTGGAGGTAAGGTAGAAGGGAAGGAAGGAAGGAGCATAAAAAAGATAAATATGGAAGGAGAGAGAGAAGAAGAAGGTGGAAGGGAAAGAGGAAGGGAGCGGACGTATAAAGATAGATAAGGAAATAGGAAATAAAGAGAGGAAGAGGGAAGGAAGAAGAAGGGGAAGAAGGACGATGATGAAATGGATGCTGAGAAGTTAGTAGGAAGAGGAGGAGGAGGAAGAAAATGGAGAGCAAGAGGAGGAGGAAGAGAAGGGAAGAACCAAAAGAGAAGGTAAAAGAGAGGAAGAGGAAAGGGAAAAGAAGATTAATGAAGAATAGGGAGAAATAAGAGAAACAGGAGACAAGATTGAGGGAAAGAAGAGGAAGGAAAGAAATAGAGAAAGATGATAAACATGAAAAGAGAAAGAAGAGGAAATAGGAGGAAGACTGGATAAAACAGATGAAAATAAGGAAACAAGGAAGAGGAAAGAGGAAAAAGAAGAGATGAAAGGAGAGGGAGGAGGAGGAGGCAGGGAGGAAGATAGGCAGAATGGAGATAGGTAATGAGGTTAATGAAGTCCATCAGAGAGAGAGAGAGAGAGAGAGAGAGAGAGAGAGAGAGAGAGAGAGAGAGAGAGAGAGAGAGATGGCTTCCGAGAATTAAGTTGCAAAGAGAGAAAAAGTGAAGGAAAAGGAAGGGAAAGGGAAATAAAATAGGGAAGGGAAGAGGAGGAGAGAGAATGGGAAGGGAGGGGATTAGAGATGCTAGTGAGGCGAGAAGAGGATTAGAAGAGGAGGAGGAGGAGGAGGAGGAGGAGTGGATTAAGAGAAGAGGAAGAGGGAGAGGAGGAGTAGTAGCATGTGGATTAAGAGAGAAAGGGAGGAGAAGGAGGAGGAGGAATAAAAAGGGAGGCGACAGATATGAGAGAAAAGAAAATTAAGGTAAGAAAAGTAACGGGGAAAGGAAATTGAATAAACCTGGAAATGGGCGAGAGGGAAAAAGGTGCAGGAAAAAAATAATAACGAATAAAGAGCAAAAAATAATAAACTTGACAATAGAGGAGGAGGAGGAGGAGGAGGAGGAAGAAGAGGAGGAGGAGGAGGAGGAGGAGGAATAAGAAAAGGAATAAATGGGGAACGAAATGAAGCTCTGAAATTGGTTGCCAGAAATTAAGTAAATAAGAAAGAGAAATAATAACATAGAAAAAGGAGGAGGAAGAGTAAATGGAGGGAGAAGAAAGAGAGGATGGTTTAAAAAGTACAATAAGAGGAGGAGGAGAAGGAGAAGGAGAAGAACAAACAAAATTAAAAGGAGAGACAGCAAGACCAAAATTAGGAGGAGGCGGAATAGTTAGAAGGGACAAGACCAGAAGCGGGAGGAGGAAGAGGAAGACGAGGAGGGGGAGGAGGAGGAGTATCAGTAGCAGGAAACATGGACAGGCAGGGAGGAAAGGAGGAAGAAGATGAAAAAAAAGAAAAAGAAAAAAGAAAGGAAGAGGAAGAAGAGAAGAAACAGTACCAGAAAGAAGAGGAAGAAGAAGAGAAGGAGGAGGAGGAGCTGCAGGAGGAGGAGCTGCAGGAGGAGGAGGAGGAAGAGGAGCAGGGGACAGTCTTGGTTCACTTCCCATGTAAACCCAAGCTCGCGGGCTCCGTCTAATCTCACTGCGGCTCACTGTTGTCTCGCGTAATTTAGGGATCTGCATGCGAGGCCCGTTGCTCTCTCTCTCTCTCTCTCTCTCTCTCTCTATTTCGTTATTGTTGTTTTTCCTTTGTTTTCATCTTCATTTTTTTCCTTTTTTATTTGGTTTTCTTTCGTTCCCTCGTTTTCTTCTTCTCTTCTTTTTTTTTCTTTTGTCATAACGTTTTCTCGTGTTAATTATCTTCCAACTTTTTTTTATTTTTCCCTTCTTACTTCCTCACTCTCTTCCTCTTTCTCCTCCTCCTCCTCCTCCTCCTTCTCCTTCGCTATTTCACAAGCATGCTTATTCAAACACTTTTTTTCTTACTGCTCCTTAACATCAAGTCTCCCCTGCTTTCATACCTTCCTCCTCCTCCTTCTCCTCCTCCTCCTCCAACTCCTCCTCCTCCTCCTCCTCCTCCTCCTCCTCCTCCTCCTTCAATAGTAATTAGTGAGGATGGATTCTGTTTGATTTCTAAAAGTTAAGACAGAGACCTTGAGAGAGAGAGAGAGAGAGAGAGAGAGAGAGAGAGAGAGAGAGAGAGAGAGAGAGAGAGAGAAAGAGAGAGAGGGGGGGGGGGGGGCAAGGCGGAAGTCAGGCATCGTATTGGGAACATAACAAAGATCATTTAATTAGCTGAATGAGAGAGAGAGAGAGAGAGAGAGAGAGAGAGAGAGAGAGAGAGAGAGAGAGAGAGAGAGAGAGAGAGAGAGAGAGAGAGAAACGGGAGGCCGATCAGACATAACTAGCAACAGAGGGACACAAATCAATACACAAACAGACAGATGCTGACAAATTGAATTAACTCAGATACAGCCACACATACGAACTGTCAAAAAAATGCCAAAAAACAAACAAACAGCATTAAAAGAAAATACCTCCACACATATACAAACACATACCAACACGAGAAACAGTGACATATATTGACCGCTAAACACAGATAAAAAAATAAATAAAAAAACCGGCATTAAAAGAAAATACCTCCACACATATACAAACACATACCAACACGAGAAGCAGTGACATATATTGACCGATAAACACATAAAAAAATTTTTTTAAAAAAACCGGCATTAAAAGAGAATACCTCCACACATTTCCAAACACATACCAACACGAGAAGCAGTGACATATATTGACCGATAAACACATAAAAAATTTTTTTTAAAAAAAACGGCATTAAAAGAGAATACCTCCACACATATACAAACACATACCAACACGAGAAGCAGTGACATATATTGACCGCTAAACACAGATAAACAGACACTTAGATAGCCTCTTAGATAGACAGACATACACAGAAAGACCATTAACACACTAAAAGGCAAACAGACAGACGGATAAACAGTTACTCGAACACAAACACACAAACACATATACAGACAAAAACAGATAAAGACCATACACATACCATCACAAACAGACAAACAAACATCTATATCAACACACAAACACACATGTACAGACAGACAGACAGAACGAACATGAACAGACACATACATCATACATACAGACAGACTGACGGCTACATCAACACACACACACACACACACACACACACACACACACACACACACA
This sequence comes from Eriocheir sinensis, assembly GCF_024679095.1. Classification (NCBI taxonomy): domain Eukaryota; kingdom Metazoa; phylum Arthropoda; class Malacostraca; order Decapoda; family Varunidae; genus Eriocheir; species Eriocheir sinensis. Next base: position 1,812,667 of record NC_066527.1, on the reverse strand, counting down.
CACACACACACACACACACACACGCACGCACTCTGCTAGACGGGCGAAGTGAGCAGCGAGGAGCGTGTTAACAGGAAAGGAAGTCGATAACAAGTGAAGTAACTTTGCCATCAGCCCAACGCGTTAATTAGTATTCTCACGGAAACCAACTGGAGGAGGAGGAGGAGGAGGAGGAGGCGAGAGATGAAGAAGGGGAGGGAGGAATGGAAGGAGGGTTGAGGGAAGGAGGAGAGCCTTAATAGTTGCAGTAAGAAAGGTTTGAGAGATGGAAAGGGAAAGAGGATGTCAAGAAGAGAGATGAGAGGAAGGGAGAGGAGGAAGGAGAGTTGAGGGAGGGGGAGAGCATTAATAGTAGGAGCTAAGAGGTATGAGAGACGAAAAGGGAAAGAGAAAGTTAAGATAGGACAAGGACAGAAAAAGTAGAGGAAGATGAGGATGAGGATGAAAAGAGATGAGAGAGAGAGAGAGAGAGAGAGAGAGAGAGAGAGAGAGAGAGAGAGAGAGAGAGAGAGAGAGAGAGAGAGAGAGAGAGAGAGGACAGACAAGATATGAGTACACAGACTAACACAGACAATCAGAAATAGAGAGACAGACAAATACAGATCATCAGAAACATACATATACTTGAAGACAGAAATTGACAAGACAAAATATAGACCAACACAGACAGAGACAAGCAGACAAACATAGAGAGGGACAAGCTGAGAGGCAGATGCGCAGGTACAGAAGATACAAAGACAGATAGACAGACAGATTAACAGAAACACAGTAATACAGACAAAACCACCCTTCTCTCGTCCATCTCTCTCGCTCTCCCCTCCGTACAGACTGACAGGCGGGATTAGAAGACATAATTAGGTAGATAATTAGGTTGAAGGACACGGGATTACGGCTCGAGGAATACAATTGTAAATATAATTGGATAGACTTCATGCTCTAAGCTCCATTGAATTGGCTCCCGAGAATGAGAGATATTCGCCATGATATATCTGACGGGGCATTATGAAATATTTAGCGGCGAGGGAGACGCGGAGGTGAGGCAATAATGAATGTGATGCTGGTGGTGGTGGTGGTGGAGGTGGTGGTGGTGGTGGTGGTGGTTAAGGCTGCATTAGTAGCTTTTGTAGTAGTATTGGTAATGGTCTTAGTAGTAGCACCAGCAGCAGCAGAAGTAGTAATAAGGAAGATGAAAAGTGAAGGAAAGAAAGGGAAGTGAGGAAAGAAGGAAGCAATGAAGGGAACAAAAGAAGAAGAAAGAAAAAAAACTGTGAAAATATGGAAAAAGAAGTAATAACTATAATCATAATAATTGTAATAATAATAATAGCTGCGCATGAAAGCGTGCGTAATATTACCAGATGTAGCAGTTGCCGTTGTATTGTGTCGAAATGTAATAATAATAATAATAATAATAATAATAATAATAATAATAGTAATAATATGGAATGGTGTAGCTATAATTATAAATGTTACGTTACTTATTGCACTTTCCTGATAAATGTTAACTACTACTACTACTACTGCTATTACTACACTACTACTACCACTATTACTACTATTACTACTACCACTACTACTACTATTACTACTACCCACAAACTCTCCCTCTCTCCTTTCTCCAATCCACAGCCTCTCTCAGCATCCTTCTCTTGCCTTTTAAGTATTTAAGAGATTCTTCATCATATACTCTCGTCTCTGGTCCCTCGCCGCCCCTCTGACTGATGCTCCTTCTCCTCCTCCTCCTCCTTCTCCTTCTCTTCCTTCCTTCTTCTTCTCTTTTTTTCTCGTTTTCCATCATTTCGTGTTATAAACTTCCTCCTCCGCCTTTGTTGTTTCATTCTGTGTTTTTTTTCTCGTTCCAATTCCTCCTCCTCCTCCTCCTCCTCTTTCTCCTTTCCTTCTCTTTCTCATTCTGATTTTCGCCTTGTTCTTCCTTCTTCCCATCCTCCTGGTTTCCCCGTTCCTCTTCCTCATCCTGAATAGCTCTACCTCCTCCTCCTCCTCCTCCTCCTCCTCCTCCTCCTGCTCTTCCTCGTTATCCCGCAAGTCCTGTTCGTAGAGTTCCTCCGTCCTTCTTCCTCTTCCTCCTCCTCTTCCTCCTCTAACTGATGAGATATGGAGGGGGTGAGGAAAGGAGCATTGAATTAGACTCTGACAGAAGCTGAGTCAGAGTTGAGAGAGAGAGAGAGAGAGAGAGAGAGAGAGAGAGAGAGAGAGAGAGAGAGAGAGAGAGAGAGAGAGAGAGAGAGAGAGAGAGAGAGCTCCGTCGAATCGAATTTTCATGTGTTGGTCGGATAATAATAGATGACAAATGGATATGAATGGGAAGAGGAGGAGGAGGAGGAGGAGGAGGAGGAGGAAGAAGACCAAGAACATGATGAAGAGGAAGTAATAGTAGTGGTAGGAATTTCCCCTACTCCTCTCTCTCTCTCTCTCTCTCTCTCTCTCTCTCTCTCTCTCTCTCTCTCTCTCTCTCTCTCTCTCTCTCTCTCTCTCTCTCTCCTCTCTTCTCTCCTCTCTCCTCTCTCTCCCTCCCTCCTCTTCTCTCCCTCCCTCCCTCCCTCCTCCTCTCTCCCTCCCTCCCTCCCTCCCTCCCTCCTAATCTTATTTTCTCTTCCTTCTTTCCCTCTCGGCCTCCTTATTTATTTTTCTAAGTTTCCCCTGGCGACAACTTCAATAGAAAATGGGACAGTGTTGCCTCCTCCATTTTCTTTTGTTGCGAAATGAAAGAGGGACAATTTTTTTTTTTTCGTGTGTCCATTGGTCTATATTTACGAAGTCAACAGTAGGGAAAAATGGAGCAGCGTTGTGAAATATTTAGTGACCTGGAGTGTGTGTGTGTGTGTGTGTGTGT
>NC_066527.1:1757313-1804813 GCF_024679095.1 Eriocheir sinensis | reverse complement strand
CTCAAATATAATGTAAAGAGGGAAAGAATGATTGACAGGAAAGGATAGTTTAGCATAAGTGGACAAGCATAACAAAGGGATAAACTGGTAAATGAAAAGAGAGTTACGAAGAAAATTAATATAGAACAGAGAGATGCGAAAGATGAGAGACGGGAGAGTGCAGTAAAAAGAGAAAAGGGAAGAAGAAGAATTTCCCAAAGAGGAGAAATAAGTACACGGTAATTTACACAAAGAATAAATAAGGAAAGCAATAAAACTCTTAGGAATAAATAGAAACAACCGACAATAAAAGAAAATATAGATAAAACAATAAAAAAATAAACATATGAAGAAGATTGAAACGAAATATGACACGAAGGAAAATGTCAACTTAAAAATATATAAAGAAGATAAAAAAAATAGGAAAATGAAGGATAATTTCAACCTACAAGAAACGAAGAAATCAACAGAAGACGATGAGAGGGAAAGACAGAAAGAAAGAAGGAAAGAAAGAAAAAGAGAAGAAAGAGAAAAAAGAAAAAGGAGATGCAGAGAAAGAAAGAAAAAAAGAAATATAGATAAATAGATAAATATGACAAAAGAGAGAGAGAGAGAGAGAGAGAGAGAGAGAGAGAGAGAGAGAGAGAGAGAGAGAGAGAGAGAGAGAGAGAGAGAGAGAGAGAGAGAGAGAGAGAGAGAGAGAGAGAGAGAGAGACTTGAGGAGGAAGAGGAGTGAAAGCAACCTAACTCTCCCGTCACTAATGGTCCTCCTCGCCCTTTTGTCTGGCGCGTGAAAAGAAAACGTATATGAATAAATTTCGTCGCTGTTGCAAAAGTCGAAATAATATAAATGTTGAAAAGAAGTCCCGGGTCCGCACCATGTAAAGTTGAAGGATAATGAGCCCGAAAGTCTGAAAAGTATATGAAATTAAGCCGAAAAGTGCAATATTAAAGAACTGGAAAGTGTGGAGAGGGAAAAGTTTGAAAATTGTAAGGCTTATGGACAAGAAGGTTAGAGTACGAAGGGATGAAAGAATTAGAAAATGTGGGATATAATGGAGTTTGAAAATGTAGAAAAGAAAAAGAAGAAAAGATGTGGTAAGGATATGATAATAATGAAGGAATTAGAAGATGTGGGATATGAAAGAGTTTGAAAATGTAGAAAAAAAGAAGAAATATGATAAGGAAATGATAACAATGAAGGAATTAGAAGATGTGGGATATAATAGAGTTTGAAAGTGTAGGAAAGAAAAAGAAGAAAAATGTGATAAGGATATGATAATAATGAAGGAATTAGAAGATGTGGGATATGACAGAGTTTGAAAATGTAGAAAAAGAAAAGGAAAAAGAAATATGATAAGGAAATGATAACAATAAAAGAATAGAACATGTGGATTATAAAGGGGTTCATATATATTTAAAGCATAATGAGAAGCGAAAGTCTAGAAGTATATGGAAATCAAATGTTTGACGTATATTATTAAAAAGTCTAAACTCTTGTTGGATTAGGAGTCTACGGGGCACACTATGCAAATTCAAAATAATGTGGAGTCAAAATTGAAATAATCGAGAAAAGTTATGGAGCAGAAAACTTGCAAAGCATATTATGAAGGAAGAAAAATAAGTCTGGAGTATGAAAGTCTCAAGAATGTTTAAAAGTGTGAAATAGAAAATAGTTGAAGATTGATTTTTTTTATTTTTTATAACTAGTGGAAGATATTCTAAAAGTGTGAAATAAAAAGAATAGCTGAAGATTGAAATTGCGTTAAGTTGGAATACCATAAAAGTTGAAGCTATAGAGTAAAAAAAGGTTGTTTAAGATATAAGATAGCAAAATTCAGGTAATTCCTCCGAAGAAAACAAAGATTGGTGTGAAATATATACTAAGAAGTTGGAGGTTGAAAATGTAATCAAACTTGTATTATTAAAGTGTCTATACAAGGCGTACGAAGGTTTTGAAAGCCATTAACGTAGGAAAGTGACCGACCGATAATCAGAAAGTGAAAAAGATAGAAACAAATGAGTCAAATATATGTACAAAAAATAGAGAAAAGAAAATATTAAAGGTGTAAGAGTTGATACATAGAAATATCGTTGAGAGAACACGCGTTAAGAGTTAAAAGATAAATTAAATGAACTTGATGTAGAAAATATATAAAAAAGCGAAAATTGATAAAGGAGGATGGAAAACTTGCAACATGTCAAGAGAAATTAAAAGTACAGAAGCATAAAAAAGAGTAAGGGTAAAAAATATATACAAAGTTAGAGAGTGAAAATACTGACAAAAATTAAACAATAGATAAAATATAAAAAAAACTCGAGGCAAAGTGAAGTAACTAATCCTATTTCTATTATGATATTACAGCTTAACTTTGTATCTAAGCTTCTCTTTCTATTAAGCTTGTTAGCAGAGAAAGGATGGACTCAGCTTACCCCCTTCTCCTCCTCCCCTTCCTCAACCCCATCTTCATCTTCATCTTCCTCCTCCTCCTCCTCCTCTTCTTCCTCCTCTGGGTCGTCTGCCTCGTCTCTCTCTTATTGCGGATTTTTTCTGTTTTTTTTCTGTCAAGTTTATGAATTTTCTTTTTATTCTTTACTCTCCATCATCTTCGTCCTCCTCCCTCCTCTCCTCCTCCCTCCTACTCCTCCTCCTCCTCCTCCTCCTCCTCCTCCTCCTCTTAGTGATGTGTGTGTGGTGATAGAATTTATTAAGCGAAACGGCTCCTTGGAAATATATTATGATGTGATAATTGTGAGTTTAAGAGAGAGAGAGAGAGAGAGAGAGAGAGAGAGAGAGAGAGAGAGAGAGAGAGAGAGAGAGAGAGAGAGAGAGAGACGTAGCTAGTGCAGTCAATTTTCTTTTTTTTCTTTTTTTTTTTTCCTTTGTGTATTGAAATGCTGTATCGAAAAGAGATTGAGTTTGGTCACGAATGCATTTTTCTTTTTCACTCTTCTTCTCCTCCTCCTCCTCCTCCTCCTCTTCCTCCTCCTCCTCCTCCTCCTCCTCCTCCTCCTCCTTCTCTCCTCCATCTCACTCTTCTCTTCCTCTTCCTCCGCCTCATCATCATTATTCATATTCTCCTCCTCCTCCTCCTCCTCTTTCTGTCTTCCTCTTCCTTCGTTTCCTCTTGTGTGTTTTTTTTTTCCTCTTACTCCTGCTCATCTTTATCACTCATTTTCCTCCTCCTCCTCCTCCTCATCCTCCTTCTTCTTCTCTTTGACCTCTTCCTCCTCCTCCTCCTCCTCCTCCTCCTCCTCCTCCTCTTCCTGCTCATCACCAATACCTCTATTCTACTCCTTATCATCATCGTTATCATTCCCCTCCTCCTCCTCCTCCTCCTAATGTCCTCACCTGGAGATAACTTCCTTTCCTCCCCTCGTTCCTCATCTCCAACCTCATTTTTTTCCCTCCAGCCTCTCCCTCCCTCCCTCTCTCCTTCATTTTCTCCTCCCTTCGACCTCTTTATCTCCAATATCCTGCAGGAAGCACATTCTCTCTCCACCGACACCCACCTTATAGGAAAAGTTCTCTCCCTTCTCTACCTCCGTATTATTTATCTCTCCATTCATCTCCACCTCCTCCTCCTCCTCCTCTTCCTCCTCCTCCTGCTGCTGGTCTTTCTTCCTCTTCTTCTTCATTTTGTCTTCATTCTTCACCTCCTTCCTTCTTTTTTTTCTTCTTTTGTTCTCCTCCTCCTCCTCGTCGTAGTTTTCTTCCTCCTCCTCCTCCTCCTCCTCCTCCTCCTCTTCCTCTTCCCGTTATCTTCCTAACCATCGCCCTCTTCCTCTTTGCCTTTAGTTTCCTCCTCTTCCTTCTTCTCTCTCCTTCTCTTCCTCCTCCTCCTCCTTCATCACTCCTTATGGAAAAGTTTTGGAAAGAAGATCTCTCCCCTTCATTATTTTGCCTCCCTCATCATTCCCTCGCATTTATCATCACCCCTCTCTTCCCCCCTCCTCTCTTCTTTCTCCTCCATTCCTTCTTTTACCTCAATCTCTTCAGTTTCTTCTCTTCTTTCCATATCATTTTTTCTCTTCCCTTAACAGTTCTATGACGTTTTTTTTATTTTTATGTCTTTATTTTTTCAACTTTTAATTTTCATCTTTCCGTTTTTACTCCTTATATTTTTTTAACTTTCCTTTACTGCCATTTTTTTCTTCTTCTCTTCTTTTCTCCTTTTTTTTTTTTACTTATTATCATTTCGTATCTACTCTTTACCGTTTCTTAATTTTCCTTTTCTTCCATTTCATTCCTTAACCCTTCCAATGAACACTTTAATCTCCTCCTCCTCCACTTCCCCTTTCCACCCTAAACTCTAATCCCCTTATGTCCCCTTTCCCCTCTCTCTCCCCTCCTCGACCTTCTTATGCTCAATCCTCTCTCACTTCCCAGTCTCCCTATTCCTCCTCCTCCCTCTCTGCCTCTCTCCTTTAAGAATACGGCTTTATGAGAAGAACGCTTTGGTAATACTTTATACGTAAGGGAATCTTCAGGTAAATGGCTTGGTAATTTGATGTATAGGTGAGGTTAGGTTAGGTTAGGATATTGAATTAGTATAAGATGTTAGCGTTTTGTACATGATTTGGTTTGATGTATGGATAGATAAATATATAATTAAATGGTTAGATATTAGTAGAAATTAATATTTTGATAGATTAATAGACGGAAAGATAAATTGATAGATTGATAGATAGAGGAAGAAAGAGATGGATAGATAGAGAGAGAGAGAGAGAGACCAACCAAGCCCTTCCCTCCCCTTTCCATCCCTTCCCCCTCCCTTTCCTTCCCTTCCCTTCCCTCCTCTCCCCTTCCCTTCCTTTCCCTTCATCTCCCACCCCTCCCCTTCCCATCCTTCCACTTCCCTTCCCTCCCCTCCCCATCCTTTCCCTTTCCATCCCTTCCCTTCCCTTATCTCCCCTTGTCCTTCCTACCCTTCCATCTCTCCCCTTCCCTTCCCCTTCCCTTCCATTCCCTTCCCTTGTTCTTCCTTCCCTTCCATCTCTCCCTTTCCCTTCCCATCCCTTCCCTTCCCTTCCCTCCCTCCCCATCCCTATCCTCCCCCCGCTGCCATCGCTCCCCTTCTTTCTTCCTTTAATATTCGTAAACTTTTACCGTGGGAGAAAAATGTGATGCAAAAACGACATTGGTCTCTCGCCACAAAGGAAAGGAAATAAAAAAAATAAAGGGAAGTCCCGCCACCAATACGCGCCGATGCGAGGGGGGGAAAAAAATCGCGAGAAGGAGAAAGAAAACAGGAAAGTCATGCAAAAATTTCCCATTAATATCGAGCGAAGAAAACGCCGCCTTGAAATTCCTCCTGCCTCGGTAAGAAACGGATGGAGGAGATGGACGTGTCGGGGGGTTAAGAATAGGAAGGAGAGAAGAAGGGAGGGAAGGGAGAGAATGAAGGAGGAGAGAAGAAGGGATGAAACCGAGGAGGAGTAGGAATGAGAAGAGGGAGGAGAGAAGAAGGGAGAGGAAAGAGAGGAATAGGAAGAAAAGTAACGGAAGGATGGAGGAGATGGAGGTGTCGGGGTGTTAAGAATAGAGAGAAGAAGGGAGGGAAAGAAGAGGAAGAGGGAGGGAAGAAGGTTATGAAACGGATTGAGAAGATGGAAGTGTCGTTGGGTTAAGAATAGGAAGGAGAGAAGAAGGGAGGGAAAGAAGGAGGAGAAGGAGGGAGAGGAAGAGGAATGATAGAAGGAGAATAGGAGGGATAAGGAGGAAGAGAGGGCAAGAAGAGGAACATAAAAGAGAGTGAAGGAAAATAATAGAAGAGAAGGTTAGGACGGGAAGAAAGAAGATAGGAGAGAAAGAAGAGAAACAAGATAGTATGGGGAAAGAGGAAGAGAGGAAGGAAAAAATGGAAGAGGAGGTCTGGAAAAGAAAAAGGAAAGAGGAGGAGGAAAAGAAGAGTTAGAGAAAGAGTAATAGGAATGAAAGAGAGAGAAGAGAACGAATAAACCGAAGATTGAAAAGTGATTAAGGAGAAAAGAAAAAAAGGATAATAAAGATGATTTCGGTAAGGAGTAAATTGACCTAGGAAGAGAGAAAGAAAAGAGGTAATGCGGGAGGAGAAAAAGGAAGGGAGTAAATGATGAAGGAAGAGGAGAAAATTAAAAGTAAAGGAAGAAGTAAAAGAGAAGGGGAAAAGGAGAAGGAACGAACGAATGGGGAAGAGGTGCCAACGAAGGAGGAAGAGGGAGGGAGAAGAGGAGGAGGAGGAGGAGGGAGGGAGCGGAAATAGCCGAAAGGAGGAAAGAAGAAAGGAAGGAAAGGAGGAAAAAAATGTTGGCTCCTTCGGGAAAGTTATGAAAATAGGAAAGCATCGAGAAGGTTTTGTGTTTGGGAAGCCGAGGGTGACGTGTGTGTGTGTGTGTGTGTGTGTGTGTGTGTGTGTGTGTGTGTGTGTGTGTACATTTGTTTTAATAGAAGAAAGAGGCTGAAGGGCGGAAGTGAGGTGGAGGAAGGAGATGAAGGGAGAGAGGAGGAGGAGGAGGAGGACGAGGACGAGGAAGAGGAGGCGGAGGAGGAGGAGGAGGAGGAGGAGGAGGAGAAATATGTAGACCTTTAACACACACACACACACACACACACACACACACACACACACACACACACACACACACACACACACACACACACATCTTAAGGCTGGCCGTCGTTGGTTCAAGGTGATGGTATGAAGGTGAGTGGTGGTGGTGGTGGTGGTGGTGCTTTAAGAAGTGGTAGTTGTGGTTGTATATTAGATGGGACTATGGTACTTATGGTGTAGAAGGGGCATTGTTAAAGGTGGTGGTTGTGATGGTATGGTTCTGGGGGTACTTCATATGGTAATTTGTGGTGTTGGAGGGTGTTGAAGGTAGGGGTGGATGTGGTGATTATAGGTTGGTTGTAATATAGTTGGTAATTAGTTGGGTAATGTAGATGAAAAAGGGACTGGGTGTTGGTGATAGTGATGATGTGGTGGTGGTAGTGGTGTGTTCGTGTTCCCTCCCTCGGTTTTAGAGTGTCCTGGGAGCCGTATCTTAAGGGTCTCCTTCGCTACGTGCTTCCAGGTACGTGAAAGCTTATTGTAGCACGGCATGGTTATGGAAATTTTCGTACTTTCTAATCTAGCCTTCCTGTATTTCTTTTTTCCCCATTCCCGTATTAATGATTTTCTTATCACACTTAGATAGCCATTAAATCCTTCTAACTACTTGTATTAACGCCATTTAGATTATTTAGACCATTTACGCCATTTACGCTACTTAAAACCTTTTACCTTTCACGTTATAACCTTTACGTCTAACTTTTACGCCATTTAAACCTTTCACTCCACTTTCACCATTAAATCCTAACCTCCTCGTTGCAATTTGCTCTTCTAACCTCTACACCATTTTAATCATTTACGCCATTAAATATTTCTAACCTTCACGTTGTAACTTCTATCCTCGTTTTTTAGTTACCGACGCTCCGTTTCTATTTAAATCTAGCATCTGCAAAACGGCTTCGATTCGAAATTAATCTGACTACCACAATATCACGTCACTGCTGGGAGACAGATTTTTGCTTTACGCTCCTCGATCTGCACCTTTTTTTCTTATCCGAAGCTAAGTTTAGGCACATCAGTTCATGGTCTCTCGTGAATCTGCAAGGAATACTATTTTGTCAGCACTAGCGATGACCCATTTGCGATATCAGTTCAACTTTCTTTTATTTCGTTCTACAAATCGTTCACCATTTTTTTTATAGCTAAAGAAACAGCTCAAGGGCAGCAAAAAAAAGGTGTTAAAAAAAGCCCGCTAATCGCTGCTCCCACACAAACAAAAGTAATGAGCGGCTAAACGAGAGGTCAATTTCGGGAGGAGAGGTGTCTTGATACATGCTTTTCTTCCTTTTCTCAAATCTCCTCCTATTTTCCTATTCACCTATTGTCCTATTCTCCTATTCCCAAATATTCTTTTCCTCCTATTCTCAAATCGTTCTCTATTCTTTTCCTCCTATTCATAATAATGTATATATCCAACATTTCCTTTCTCTCTCCTTTCTTCTTTCTTCTTCCTTATTTTCGTCCTCCTCCACCTCCTCTTCCTCCTTCTCCTCCTCCTCCTCTTCCTACTCCTCCTCCTCTTCTTCCTCCTCCAAATTTCTTTCCTTCGTTTCCAAATCATATTCCCTTATTGTTTTTCCTATCCCGTGATATAATATGTTTTCCTTTTACTTGAGATCACCATTAAATAGCCCGCCATTATTTTATGAGGCGTGATTAGAGCTGTCGAGGTTTTTCACTTAAGGTAATTTATGATAACCTCGCCATCTCCCTCGCCGCCACCGTCTTTCTTAATTAGCTTCATCATTACCGTGTCCCACTAATTATGTTTTGGCATCGTTACCAATATTCTCCATTACTTGCCTCCATCATCACACAACTGTACATACTTATTTACCCACTACATACATCCCATTAAGTACCATGATTTCTCCTTTTAATTATGTGTCATATAACCACTCGTCATTGTCTTTACATTAATAGATTAGGTTAGGTTAGGTTAGGTCATGTTAGGTTCCTTCCTCTCTACATCCATAACTATTTTCCCCCATTACATTTCTAAGTTAGGTTAGGGTAGGTTATGATAGGGTCAGATCAGGTTAGGTTAGTTTAACAAGATAAGGTTCAGTTCCTTTTTCTCTACGTTTCCATTGGCTGTCCATAATACCCTTTTATATATATCATTTTGACTTCATTGCTCGGCCCAGCCTTTACATTACTCTTATATTAGGTTACACTGGGTTAGGTTACTATATTAGGCTAGGTTAGGAAGGTTTGGTTCGGTTCCTTCCTCTCTATGTCTATTACCATTAACTTCTCAGATTTCCCCTTTCAGTTATAACATTTTGACTTCATCGCTCGCCATAACCATTACATTACACATTCCCCTTCTTTCTACATCTCCATTTGCTGCGAAGATTTCCCCAGGCAGCGATGGTAGCCCAGATAACCAAGTCACTGTCTCGTTTTGTGTCGCCGGGGAAGGGAGGGAGGAGGGAAGGCAAGGGAGAGAGAGTTCTTGACATGGCAAGCTCGTGAGGGAACGGGATCCAGCTCTGAAGTCATGTACAGTCTGTGTGTGTGTGTGTGTCTGTGTGTGTGCGTGTGTGTGTGTGTCGACGACTTGAGAACAGAAGGGACACGGAAGTAGAAACGAAAAAGCAAAATAGACAGAAAGTGAGAGACTGAAGAAGGGCAATGGAAAAGGAAACAGAAAGGAAACTAGATAGGAAAGAAAATAGGAACAAAATAAGGTAAAAAAAAGAGGAAAGAGTGTACAAAGAAGTGAACCACAGACAGATAAAAACATATAGTATAAAAGAAACAAAAGATACAAAGAGAAAAGACAGTAGAATCAAAATAATGGAATAAAAGACAAAAGAAAGAGTGCATAGAGAGGTCAACCACAGAGGGAGGAGGGAAGGTTGATAAATGAGAATAAAAAGGAGTTTCAAACCTCATTCACCGTCACGCTTGTCAGGGCTTGAACCTTTGATGGCCGGGGATCACGCGTTGCCCTGTGTGTGTGTGTGTGTGTGTGTGTGTGTTTGTGTGTGTCTGTGTGTGTGTGTGTGCGTGTTTGTTCGTCTGTCATCATGAATAGTGGAGAAAGGGAAACGGACACTGAAGGCTGACTCTGGTCCTCTCTCTCTCTCTCTCTCTCTCTCTCTCTCTCTCTCTCTCTCTCTCTCTCTCTCTCTCTCTCTCTCTCTCTCTCTCTCTCTCTCTCTCTCTCTCTCTCTCTCTCTCTCTCTCTCTCTCTCTCTCTCTCTCTCTCTCTCTCTCTCTCTCTCTCTCTCTCTCTCTCTCTCTCTCTCTCTCTCTCTCTCTCTCTCTCTTTGTATCTACTTATTTACCTTTCTATAAATCTACCTATTTATCTGTCTATCTATATCCTACTCTTTCCTACTCTTTCGTTCTCTCTCCATCTCTCTCCATCTCTATTATACTCTCTGTCTATCTATATATGTGTCTATTTTTCTTTCACTCCCGCTTCACTTATTTATCTCACTGTCTCTGTGTGTCAATGAAGAAAGTCGTAAGGTTCAAACAAGAGGTCCAAGTGTTGAGTGGTTGCGTGTGCCTCGTGTCTGGCTCTCGCACCTTCGTCACGGCAGGCAGCTTCAGGTTGACACAGGCGGGCAGAGTAGCTTTAGACTCACCCAACAAAGCGTGGAGTTTGTGTTTCCTGTTCCGCCACGCACACCAACTACCTGGATTCTCTCTTAATCACACTATGGGAAACACAAGTATAAAAAAAAATCCTCAGAGCAGTATTTCAATAAGATATAACTTAAAGAAGTGCTAAGGTATAATACAGAGGGGTTAGAGAGAGGCGTTTTCATAATTTCCTTCATATTTGCTGGTAGTTGAAAAAGTAAACCTTATATTGTACGAGAAACAATTTTAGTTTATTTACTGACTTGCCTTCCATTTTATCGTAGGCTGCTCCTTTTTTTTTCACTCATAGCGATACATTATTTCCTTCTGTGTTTATAATGTTTAATGAAGTCCTCGAAGGTAACTTAAATTCTCGTTTGTCTTCACTTGGTAGTACTCGCTTACGCGTTAAGAATTGTTTACCTTTTTTTCTGTATTTTCTTACACCTACACATTTTCTTTTATAATTTTTTTTCTTTAAAGTACGCAGTGCTAACGTTTCTCCTTTCTCTTTTACTTCACACACACTAATTTTCACTCATATATTCCTTCAGTCCATGAGCACGCTAAGCTAACGTCTTCTTTCGTTCAATATTTCTTCACGCAAAGCCTCTCATATAACCTCTTTGCTCATTAAGTATGCAAGGCTAACTTATCCATTCTTTCTATATTTCTTAACACACATTTTCTCTTAATACATTCCTTCAGTCATTAGGCACGCAAGACTTGGCTACAGTGCGTTATTTCTATTGGTCGGAGGCATTCTTGAAGGGTCACGGGTTACATTAGCTCTCATTTTTCTGTTTAACTTTCCCCTTGAGCTCGTTTTTTTTCTTTTGCGTTCCCCCTCGCCGTTAATGCGTTCGTTGTGCGCTGCTTCGTCGGCCGGAAGAGGAGTATCGACAAGCGCTATTTTCCCGTTTTTTTCCGTCATTTTTTATTTTTTTTTTTATTTTAGTGTTTTTGGGGGTCACTCGCGTCTGCATGAAGATAGCTCGTGAATTTTTTTTTCTCATATTTTATTTTCGTCTGTCACCGTGCTATGTGTGTGTGTGTGTGTGTTATGAGGTTGAGGTTTTTTTTTTCTGTCAGTCTGCATATATCTTTCTCTCTATATGTTTTTTTATCTGTATTTTTATTTTCTTCTTTTCTATTTGTCTGTGTGTGAATGTGTTTTTCTATCTGTATGTTTTTGTATGTGTGTGTGTGTGTCCCTTCTTCCCTTTCCCTCTCGCTTCGCCCCCTTCACACACACACACACACACACACACACACACACACACACACACACACGTAAACGCAAGCAGTAGCAGGGAAAATTTCTTCATATTTATGCTTTGCCTTATTTGTTTTGCCTCGAGAAAAGAAAAAATTGGAATGACCATAAAAAATATAATAACAGTACCATTAGCTCTGAAATGCCACGCCGACTGTGAAATTAGCAACGACTCCAGAGACGCAAAAATTAACTCGGAATGGCCGGAAAACGTCACATTAAAGGACACTATCGCAGAAAAAATCGCAAGAAATGGCTCCTGGACGTTATTTGTATTCGTATTTTTTTTATAGCAATGACTTAAATTAATACATAAACGTTTCTTTTAATAGCTTGTGTTGGGAAGAGGAGGAGATAAGTAAAGGTAAGAGGAGAAGAGGAGGAGATTAAACTGATCATTGAAAGAGTTGATGAATGAAATGGAAGAAAAGGTAAATGAAAAGAAACTGGAAAAAGAGAATGAACGATGGGGAGGAAGAGAAGAAGAGGATAGAAGAGGAAACTTGGCATTGAAGTTGAAAGAATAGATAGAAATTGAGAATACAAAGAAAATATGGAGTCTGGAAAGAGAAGAAAGGAAATGATAGGGAAAAAGAGAGAAAAAGAAGAGGAAGGAAGGTGAAAACGAGAAGGAAAGGAGAATAGGAAAGAGCTAACAGACAAAACAATGATAGAAATAATAAAAATGACGGAAAAACACAAACAGTAAGCAAAATGGGAATGAAAAGGAACAGAAGGATAAGACAAGAATGTACATATAAGAGAAAAAAAGGAAAGAAATACATAGACGATAAAATTATTAGATATAGTAAAAAAAGAGATACATAAAAATGAATATAATTACAGTGAAAAAAAAAAAAGCTGGGAATGAAACGACAAATTATCATAAAACCATACGAGGGAAAAATTTCACATCTGGCACCGAGATAAAAACTGTAATTACCGAGTGACATATATTGTAATTGAACATATGAGGGAAAAAATAATTAATGGAGGGAAGACAAGCGTAAAAAAAATAATAATGAATGCTGAAAAAAGAAGAGAAAGCCAGAAAAAGAGAAAAAAAAGGAGAAAAAAAAGAAAGCCTGTAACAAGAATAAATAAAAAAAAGAAGAAAGAGAAAATAAGAGAAAACCAAATAACAAAAAAAATAGAAGAAAATATTGAATGCTGAAAAAGAAGTAAAAGACAGAAAAGGAGAAAAAAGAAGAAAAAGAAAAAAAAAGAGAACCAGAAGCAAAAAGTAAGATAAAAAATAAAAATAATAGACAAAAAAAAAGAAGAGAAGAGAAAATAAAATAAGAAAAAACAAATAAGAGGAAAATATTAGAAGAGTTTGAAGGAGAACATGACAAAGTGTGATTAACTGTCAAAGCTTAGAAAACATAACAGAAGGAAAATTAATACTAGAAAAGATGTATAAATTTGACATACTAATAATAATAAGTTAAATAGAAAAAATATAATTAGGGAGTGAGAAAAGTCTAGGGAAAACACGTACCACGTTTCAATAACATCATAATTAAACGCGGATTTCGTATTCTTAACTTCTACCTCCTCTTCCTCATCAACACCATCCTTTTCTTCCTCCTTCTCCTCTTTTTCCTATTCCTCCTCCTCCTCCTCCTTTCCCGCTCCATCTTTCCCCTCTTCTCCTTCGCAGGTTTTCCACATCTCAATCTGTACTTCCCAAATTTACAGCATCTTCCATATCTCCTTTATATATCTTCTGACGTCTTCTTCCTTTTCTCCTCCTCCTCTTCCTTCTTCTTTCTTCCAAACTCCTACAGCGGCTTCTTCCAGTTTTCGTATTCCTCCTCCTCCTCTTCCTCTTCCTCCTTCTTCCTACCGAACTTCTTTCAGTTTTCGTACTCCTCCTCCTCCTCCTCCTATTACTATTCCTCCTCCTCCTTGTTCTCATATTTGTCACAGTTCTCTTTGTCATTTGTGTTTTCTTCCTCTTCCTCCTCCTCCTCCTCCTCCTCTTCATCCTTGCATTTCCCGTCCTCCTCCTCCTTGTTTTCATCTTTGTCCTCGTTCTTCCATTTGTCATTGTCTTCGTCTTCCTCCTCCTCCTCCTCCTCCTCCTTTTCCTTTTCCTCCTCTACGTACAAACAAACTTAACGGAAAACAAATCTTCGCCGCGGGAACCAAAGTCTTGTAGCGGCAACATTATCGCTAAACACACACACACACACACACACACACACACACACACACACACACACACACACACACACACATCTTTCTTAGTACTTTGTTTTCCTTTTTCCCTCTCTTTTATATTATTTTACTCTCTCTCTCTCTCTCTCTCTCTCTCTCTCTCTCTCTCTCTCTCTCTCTCTCTCTCTCTCTCTCTCTCTCTCTCTCTCTCTCTCTCTCTCTCTCTCTCTCTCTCTCTCTCTCTCTCTCTCTCTCTCTCTCTCTCTCTCGTAAAACCAATTTTCTCCATCGCGCTCACAGCAAAAAAAGCAAAAAAACAAATGCAAACAATTAACGTCATAATCGTACGAGGACGCAAGACACTGTTTCGCGAGGCACCCAGAGAGAGAGAGAGAGAGAGAGAGAGAGAGTGGGGGGGGGGGGGACAAGGGGGGTCGTAGTGAGACTCTTTGCCGGGAAAGAAACGGCAGATTAAGAGAGAGAGAGAAGCAGTTAAGGATATAATAAAAATTCAATTGAGAGAGAATCTGCTGAAATTAGAGCGAGTAAGGAGACAAGGATGCCGCCGAGAGAGAGAGAGAGAGAGAGAGAGAGAGAGTGGACAATGGAAGTAGAGAAAGAAATGGGACGGAGAGAGAGAGAGAGAGAGAGAGAGAGAATAAAAGGCATAGGAAGTGGACAATGGAAGTAGAGAAAGAAAAGGGACAGAGAGAGAGAGAGAGATAAAGACGTAGAATGTGTAAGTACAAAACGGATTACGACAGAGAGAGAGAGAGAGAGTCTAAAATAACATAGAAAGCGTCGCACATTGTTACCAGAAATCATCACACTTTTAGCAAGATTTTTCCAGATTTCATTCTTTTCCTCTTCATATTTTTCTTCGGTTTTCATACTTTTCTTCTTGTCCTTTTATTATACTTATTCTTTATGTTTCTTGTCTCTTTGTATTCCTTAACTTCGTACTCTATTCATTTCTTTCATTCGTCTTCCTACTTTATTTTATTAGTTTTGATTCATTGTTTTTTTCTTATCAAACACGCACTCATGTTCATTATATTAATTTACCAGAATACAGGAGTTATTTTTTATACATATTATTTTCATTGCATTTCTATCCATAGCGACAAATGCGCAGTCATGTCGTGTATTCAAGTTTAATTCGTACTTAAATATAGCAAAAAAAAAAATTAGTGTTTTCAATTTTATATATTTTTTTATTCTACCTTTTCGTCCTATTATTTTATTTTTTAGCCTTTTCTCTCTTTTTCTATTTAATTTTTTACTCTTCCTTTTTTTTCTCTTCCATCTACTCTCTCATTATTATACATACAATGGTTCCTTTCTTTTTTATTCTTTCTTCCTTTTTCCCCTCGTCCTTTCCTCTCATTCTCTCTCCTCTCCCTCTTTCTTTTCTTCCTCATTCTTCAACTTTTTTTCTCATTTCCCTCATTTCCTTCTTTTTTACATCCACTTTTCATCTCTCTTGTCTTTCTATTGTTCTTTATCTTCTCATTTCTTCCTCCTTTTTTATTCAGTTTTCCTTCCTTCTTTCTTCCTCCCCTCCTCGTCTTTCCTCCGTTTTATCCCTGCCTCCCTCTTTCTCTCCCTCATTGCCTCCCTTTCCTACCTTCTCTCCTTATTACCTCCACATCTTTCCTCGTCTCCTCCCCTCCTTTCATCCTTTCTTTCGGTTTTCTCCCCCCTTTCCTCCCCATCTTTCCTCCTATCCCTCCTCTTTCCTCCCCATGTTTCCTCTCCTCCCCCTTTCATTTTCCCTCCACCCCCATTTCCTCTTCATCATTCACCCCCTCCTCTCTTTTTCTCCTCATCTTTCCTCCCCTCCCACCCCCTTTCCTCCCTTCCCTCCTTATTACCTCCAAGTTTCATGCAAAATCATTCACTTGAGGCCAAAAGTTCCCTCTTTATCCTCCTGGTAACGATGTTCTCTCTCTCTCTCTCTCTCTCTCTCTCTCTCTCTCTCTCTCTCTCTCTCTCTCTCTCTCTCTCTCTCTCTCTCTCTCTCTCTCTCTCTCTCTCTCTCTTTCTTAATTTTTAGCTGTTTTTCTTTATTATTCTTTCCAGTTTCAATTTTTCTTAATTTTTCATACTTTTTCTTTTTTTCCTTTTTATCAGTTTATTTTTTTCACATATTGTTATTTTATTCTCTCTCTCTCTCTCTCTCTCTCTCTCTCTCTCTCTCTCTCTCTCTCTCTCTCTCTCTCTCTCTCTCTCTCTCTCTCTCTCTCTCTCTCTCTCTCTCTCTCTCTCTCTCTCTCTCTCTCTCTCTCTCTCTCTCTCTCAACTTCTCTATTCATTTCATCGCTCTTTCGAAAGTTCACATCATCCTCTTACCTCCTCCTCCTCCTCCTCCTCCTCCTCCTCCCCCTCCTCTTCCTCTTCTTCTTACTTGCCTCCATTCTTTTGGTTGCTTCTCTCCTCCTCCTCCTCCTCCTTCACCTTTTCACACTTTTTTATTCTTTTGTTATTCTCCTCTTCTTCCTCCTCCTCCTCCTCCTCCTGTATACACTTATCTTCCATTCCTGGCACTTTCTTCCTCTCCTCCTTCCCCTCTTCCTCTCCTCCTCCTCCTCCTCCTCCTCCTCTTCCTCTCAAAAGAAACCTAAGATTCTTGAGGTGGCGTCGAGGCAGCTATTTTTTTTCTTTTTCCTCTTTTTTCCTCTTTTTTTTCATTGTTTCTCGGACGTTTATGTTGCATCTATTTCGCTTTTTATTTCGTATTTACTTCCTTATAGAATTCTTGCCAAAGGAAGGCGTCGGCGGGAGGAAGTGTACGAGGAGGAGGAGGAGGAGGAGGAGGAGGAGGAGGAAGATTGTAAGGTACGGGGAACGGAATTGGTTAGGAGTGGAAAGTAGGAGGAAACATGGAAACATGGAAACATGGAGGAAAAGGAGGAGGTATTGGCTGAAGGAGGTGAATAAATAGGATGAAAGCAGGCAGGAAAAGGAGGAGAAGGAGGAAGAGGAAGAAGAGGAAGAGGAGGAAATGGAGGAGGAGAGAGGAATTGGTAAGGAGTAAAGGAGAGAGAAGGAGGAGGAGGAGGAGGAGGGGGAGAGGAGGGAAAGGTTAGATGGAGGAATTGATAAGAAAACAGAGAGGAGAACGAAGAAAATGAGATGGTAAAGAATGAAAAAAATAGAGGAAGAAATTTCTCTCTCTCTCTCTCTCTCTCTCTCTCTCTCTCTCTCTCTCTCTCTCTCTCTCTCTCTCTCTCTCTCTCTCTCTCTCTCTCTCTCTCTCTCTCTCTCTCTCTCTCTCTCTCTCTCTCTCTCTCTCTCTCTCTCTCTCTCTCTCTCTTACTTTTCCTCTTTGCTCTCTCCCCTCCCTCCTCTTTTTTCCTCCGTCCTGCCTCCCTTCCTCCTCCCTTCGGTACTTTCCTCCTTTTCTCTCCTCTTTATGGGAGGAAAGAAAGGTAAAAATTTCCCTAGATGGTCATTAGGTGTTCATCTCTCTCTCTCTCTCTCTCTCTCTCTCTCTCTCTCTCTCTCTCTCTCTCTCTCTCTCTCTCTCTCTCTCTCTCTCTCTCTCTCTCTCTCTCTCTCTCTCTCTCTCTCTCTCTCTCTCTCTCTCTCTCTCTCTCTCTCTCTCTCTCTCTCTCATTTTTTTAGCTTTTTTCACATATTTCTGTGTTTTTTTTCATTGTCATTCTCATCGCGTGTGTGTGTATGTGTGTGTGTGTGTGTGTGTGTGTGTGTGTGTGTGTGTGTGTGTGTGTGTGTGTGTGTGTGTGTTGTGTCGTGTTTGTTTGATCGTTTGTTTGTTTACGTGTTTGTTTATTTCGTTTATACTTGTTCAGAGTGGAATCGTTTTCGAGTTCCAATTTGTTTATTATTTTTAATCGCAGTTTTGGATGGCATCGCTATTTTGTTTGTGTTTGTTTGTTTGTGTGTTTGTTTGTTTATTTGTTGCTGTCATCTGGCTGGCTTTTATCCGTTTTAAATTTTGATTTTTTCCTTCTGTTTTTTTTCCTTTTTTTTTCCTTTCATTTATTTTTCCTTTTTAACTTTTTTTTCCATTTAATTTCTTTTATTTCTTTTTCGTTTTTCATTCTTATTTTTTTTCCATTTTATTTTCCTTTTAATTTTCCTTTTTTTTTCCTTATCGATTTTTTCTTTCATTTCTCGTTTGTCATATATATTTTTTTTTCACTGTATTTTCTGTTATTTTCCCTATCTATATTTTTCGCTTAATAGGCCTATTCTTTTTTCTGTATATTTTTTCATTATATTTTTTGTTTGTTATTGGTCTTTTTTTTCAATGTTCATCCTTCCTTTGTTTTCTGTTTATCATCGGTCTTTTTTTCTCAATGTTCATCCCTCTTTTGTTTTCTGTTTATTATCGATCTTTTTTTAATATTCTCCCTCCTTTAATTTCTGTATATTATTGGTCTTTTTTTTTCAATGTTCATGCTTCATTTGTTTTCTGTGTATTATTGGTCTTTTTTTTTCAGTGTTCATGCTTCCTTTATTTTCTGTTTATTATCGATCTTTTTTTAATATTCTTCCTCCTTTAATTTCTGTGTATTATAGGTCTTTTTTTTTCAGTGTTCATGCTTCATTTGTTTTCTGTGTATTATTGGTCTTTTTTTTTTCAATGTTCATGCTTCCTTTATTTTCTGTTTATTATCGATCTTTTTTTAATGTTCCTCCTTCTTTAATTTCTGTGTATTATTGGTCTTTTTTTTTTCAATGTTCATGCTTCATTTGTTTTCTGTGTATTATTGGTCTTTTTTTTTTCAATGTTCATGCTTCCTTTATTTCTGTTTCCACTCGTTGCCAGGTTTAATCACGGCCCCTTTCCACTTACGTCAGTTTTAGCTTTTGTATTGAGAGCTATTCTGTTACGGTGTATATTTGTAGCTTTTTCTGGTTCTACATATTTACATTTGTATATTTCTCTCTATTTTTTTTTTTTTTTTTTTTTTTTTACTCTAAGCTTGTTTTTGCTTCCTCGTTAAAATGTGTATGCGTGTTTTTCTATTTTCGTCAATTTCAACCTTTGCTACGAACTCGGCTGTTGTCTCATTTAGTAATTATGTAGATTTACTTTTCTACTATTTATTATTACTATTTATTACTATTTACTATTACTTCTATTTTCTACTATTTATTATTACTATTTTCATATTTCTAAGTTTATAATTGCTGCCTTTCGCTGTAGATTGGTGAGTTTTTTTTTATTAAGTTCTTTTTTGCTCTTTTTTCTTAACTCAATCACTCTCTCGTTTAGTAATTATGTATATTTATTTTTCTACTCCTTCATGTTTTTTTTCATATTTCTGAGTTTCCAATTGTTTCCTTTCTCTGCAGATTTGTTATTTTCTTGTTTTAGTTATTTTTTTTATTATTTTTTTTAACTCTCGCCCTCGTCATCAATTTTAATCACCCGCTCTCAAAGTAATTTCATTTTTATGGCGAAATTCGTTCTTCGGGCTTGTAATTTTGTTGGTCTTTATTTCTGTCTTTTTCATTTTATTTTATCCTTCATTCATTTGTTTTCTGTTTCATCTCATCGCCAGTTTTTAATCATGGTGCTTTTCAATTAATTTCTATTTATATCATGTTGGTTAGGAATTTTAATCATCCGCTCTAAACGTAATTTCATATTTTGGTCTTTTTTTTTTTTTTCTTTTTCTTTTTAGTTTATCCTTCCTTTGTTTGCTGCTTCCCCTCGTTGCCAATTTTAATCACACTTTTCAATTCATTTCTATTTCTATTATGTCAGTTTTTCGCTTCTTCGAGGTAGTAATTTAGTTTGTTTTTTTCGTCTTTTTCGTTTTTGCATTCTATTTTATCCTTTCTTCCTTTGTTTGCTGCTTCCCCTCGTTGCCAATTTTAATCACACTTTTCAATTCATTTCTATTTCTATTATGTCAGTTTTTCGCTTCTTCGAGGTAGTAATTTAATTTGTTTTTATCGTCTTTTTCGTTTTTCATTCTATCGTTTCGTTCTATTTTTATCGTTCCTTCCTTTGCTTTCTGCTTCCTCGCGTTTTTGACAGTTTTAATCACGGTACTTTTTAATTTCATATCCATTTCTATTACATTAGTTGCAGCTTTTGTGTTTTGAGCTATTCCGTTACGTTGTCTATTATTTGTAACATTTTTGGGGGTCTAACTTTTTCAATTTTATCATTCGTCTATTTACATCCATTTTTTTTTTTTTTGGCTTTCCCCTCTCGCCGGCGAATTTAATCTCTTGTTTTATATTCAATTTCGGGTTTTATTGTGCGTCGCTCTGCTGTATTGCGTCATATTGTTGATTTGCAGCTTGTCATTTTCCGTTTAGCCATTTGCAGGAAAATACGAAACGCGGGGATAATTCATTTTGATGTTCATAATGCAGAGTTTGTGTGTTTGTCATTGGTGTTTGTGCGTGTTTGTGCTGCAGGGGGATGGCATAAAGGATGTTTTTGTTGATTGTTTAAAGTTTTGCGATTGTTTTTACCTCTTTCATTCTCTCTGCCAAATTATCACTTATACAAACAAACATACATTCATTCATAATACATGATTGTATAGGTAAATACATACATGAATACTTACCTACCAACCTACACACATACATACATAAAAAATATACACACATCCAAATACATAAATGCCTATCAAACCGAACTAAATACCAGCTCAGTTTAGGATATTTGAAAACCAAAATGCTAGAATACCATGGATTAAAACACACACACACACACACACACACACACACACACACACACACACACGACTCGTCCCCCCACACACTCCCTCCCCCCCTTTTCTCACCTCCCCTCTCCTGCCCTCCCCTACATTCATTCCCCCTCCCCCCCTCCCCCCCCACATACATACTCAGCACAATTAGCCACGCCGGGTAATCACACAATACTTCAGCGTGCCCAGCGTGTATCGCGGCTCCTAATGACGTGTATTATCGCTCACGTAATTGTATTCTTCAGCGGCGTAATTACATCGCCGGGACACAACTTTCTCTGCCCATACTAAACTAGAAGGTTAATTAAGGGAGAATTAGTGTCCGGGGTCTGATAGAGAGAGAGAGAGAGAGAGAGAGAGAGCAAAAAATAGGCATATTCGCATTAGTCAAGCACAAAAAAAACAAAAAAAACATATGAAGGGACGAAGGAAAAGAGAGAGAGAGAGACCAAAAAATAGGCATATTCTCATTAGTCAAGCACAAAAACCAATAACATATGAAGTGACGAAGGAAAAGAGAGAGAGAGAGAGAGACAAAAAATAGGCATATTCTCATTAGTCAAGCACAAAACCAATAACATATGAGTGACGAAGGAAAGAGAGAGAGAGAGAGAGAGAGTGAGTTAACATTCAGACCGGTATTCTCGACATGATCTAAATCTCCGCTCATCTGTTCTGATTCCACGGCCTCTTTTGTAATCCCAGTGAAAGTTTTTCGCTGATTATCAACTATGAACGGGAAATAACACGCATAAAAAGCAAGTTAATATCCATTGTGACCTTTGGAAACACTCACAATATACCATACGTAGGAAAAACACGCATGAGAACCCGGTTAATCTTCACTGTGACCTCTGATAATAGTCATAATGGTAAATGAGGTGAGTGATGTTATTTATACTACTACTACAACTACAACTACTACTATAACTACTACTACTACTACTACAACTAAATAATAATACTGCTGCTACTTCTACTCCTCCACTTCCTCCTCCTCCTCCTCCCCCTCCTCCTACTCCCTCGTTTCTTTCTTATCTCCTCTTCGTGCGTCCTCCTTTTTCTTGTACATCCTCGCCTATAGCGCCGGTATGCTTTCTTCAGGGGCCAGGTGATCGGCCCTAGCCCGTCGTGGCGCAGGCAATTTTTTTATAATGACGCCAGAAATGCTTGCCTCATGCTGCCTCCCGAAACTCTTTCTTGATTCACTTGACGGTTTCTTCTAGTGTCCGGGTTGATGGGTGGTCTTCAGGACAGCATGTGGGTAGCCTTAGGCCATTCGGCGGTGACTGAAAAATCCCAGGTGGTAGCGTGGGGACTCGAACCGACGTTGTCCATGGCGTGGTGAATGTGAGCCCAGCACGCTAACCACTCAGCCACCGCCTACCCTTTGTTTTACTTCTTTTCTTTCTTAGATATCCCCAACGCATGCAAACCCTCCTCCTCCTCACTCCCACTCATCGGGAGTGAACTGAACGTATCCAAGAGTAGGTGCACAAGTGCTTTAGTCCTTCCCTGCAAGCCACTCCTATGGCAAACGGATTGATTAAATCACTGAAAGCAGGCAGCCTAGTAATGAGCCAACAGGCTTTCTGCTGCTTGCTAGTCCATGTTTTCATGTTTCCTCCTCCTCCTCCTCCTCCTCCTCCTCTCCATCTTTTGCTTTAAGAGTCCATAATGCTGCAGTGGTAATTATCAATATTTTTGTTTAATTAGTCTTGTATTATGATAGATTAGGCAAAAATAAGCGCCTGCACAAAGGGGAAGAAGGAGGAGGATTAAACAGGAGGAGGAGGAGGAGGAGGAGAAGGGTTTAAGGAGTAGCCGTGCAAAGGAGGGAGGTACAAAAAAAAAGTAGGGGAGGAAGGATGATTGTGAATGCATTAGCTCGCCTGTGTGTGTGTGTGTGTGTGTGTGTGTGTGTGTGTGTGTGTGTGTGTGTGTGTAATTAGCACCTGTAGTCAAAAATTAATATTCGTTTTTACGTTTTATTTTTTTTGTATATAATTATTCTTCCGTGTACTCTCTCTCTCTCTCTCTCTCTCTCTCTCTCTCTCTCTCTCTCTCTCTCTCTCTCTCTCTCTCTCTCTCTCTCTCTCTCTCTCTCTCTCTCTCTCTCTCTCTTGTTTTCATTTTTTCCTTATTTTGTTCCTTTGTTTCTCTCATATTTAATAAGAACACACACACACACACACACACACACAAAAAAAAAAAAAAAGGCCGAAGAAAGCTATCGTAAAAGAGCTTCCCATAAATTATACATAAAACCTAATTAGCAATCACGGCCATTGTGTGTGTGTAAGTAAGTAAGTAAGTAAGTAAGTAAATGTTTATTGCCATTACATTACAGGAACACAATGTTCGTACATTTCATAGTAGCATTGGCTAAGTCTGTCAAGCCGAAGCTTCCCGACAGACTTTATTTTTCTTTATATTTTTTAAGGTTACAGTACGAACCTACCTAATTATATATATACAGATAATATATACATACAGTACAGAATACAATTACCCCAAACTATTCTGAACAGTGAGCAGATGAGTTTTTAACGATTTCTTAAATAAAGTAAAGTTACCACTGTGTAAAAGTTGCTTGATTTCGACTGGCAAAGAATTCCACATATGAGGTCCTGAGCATAACACGCTGTTTCTGAAAAGAAAGTGTGTGTGTGTGTGTGTGTGTGTGTGTGTGTGTGTGTGTGTGTGTGTGTGTGTGTGTGTGTCTTGTTTTCTGTCTAATCCAATATAACTTTTCTTGTCCGTCTGTTTCAATCTCTCTCTCTCTCTCTCTCTCTCTCTCTCTCTCTCTCTCTCTCTCTCTCTCTCTCTCTCTCTCTCTCTCTCTCTCTCTCTCTCTCTCTCTCTCTCTCTCTCTCTCTCTCTCTCTCTCTCTCTCTCTCTCTCTCTCTCTCTCTCTCTCTCTCTCTCTCTCTCGTTTTCTCTCTTTGTGTGAGTGTGTGTGTGTGTGTGTGTGTGTGTGTGTGTGTGTGTGTGTGTGTGTGTGTGTGTGCGTCCGTCCGTCCTTCGTCTCCAGCACTTCAGGTCTTATCTTCTCTCCTCCTCCTCCTCCTCCTCATCCCCTTCTTTCTCCTCCTCCTCCTCCTCCTCCTTCTCCTCCTCCTCCTCCTCCTCCTCCTTTCTTTCTTTGTGTACTTTTAATCTCGCTTCGACGTGTATGATTTTTTTTCTTTTTATTTTCTGTTTCCTTTGTTTTTCTTTCTCCTTTGTCTGATTTTTTCCCCGGGGTGTTCTTTTACTTTTTTTGCATTTCCAGTTTTTGTTTTTGTTTCTGTTCGTGTCTTTTGTTAGGAAGGATTTTTTTTTTCTTTTGCTTCCGGGTTACGAATATTTTCTTTTTTTTCATTTTCTTCCTTGTCTTCTTTTAATGTCCTCGTCCTTGTACCCTGTCATCTCTATATATCTACCTATCAATCTACCCATCTATGCATCTACTCACCTATCTATATGTCTATCTATGCAAATATCTATCAATCTATGTCTTTCTCTTTCTCTCTTTCCCCTTCTCTTTTTCCTCTCTCTATTCTGTCATTCTCTAACTCTCTTTCTTTTATTTATCTATTTTTATTTTTGTTTCCGTCTTTTGTTAGCTTACGATTAGTCTTGTTTTCTTTCTTTTCATTGTCATCTTTTTTTTTGTTTTCTTGTTTTGTTATTTTCTTTCATATTTTCCATGTTATTCCTGTCCTTATCTTCTGTTCGGGTTAAGAGGCTTCTGGTGTTTTCTTTCTTTTTTAATTTTCTTCATTGTTTTCATAGTTTGCGCGTTTTCTTTTCTTATTTCTCTCTCATTCCTCTCTTCTGCTCTTTCTGATATTTGCTTTCCTCTCATTTTCTTCATTGTTTTCTTAGTTTGCGCGTTTTCTTTTCTTATTTCTCTCTCATTCCTCTCTTCTGCTGTTTCTGATATTTGCTTTCTTCTCATTTTCTTCATTGTTTTCTTTAAGTTTGTGCGTTTTCTTTTCTTATTTCTCTTTCATTCCTCTCTTCTGCTGTTTCTGATATTTGCTTTCTTCTCATTTTCTTCACTGTTTTTTTAGTTTGTGCGTTTTCTTTTCTTATTTCTCTTTCTGTTTTCTGATGTTTTCTTTCTTTTTCTTTTCTTCATTGTTTTCTTTAAGTTTGTGCGTTTTCTTTTCTTATTTCTCTTTCATTCCTCTCTTCTGCTGTTTCTGGTATTTGCTTTCTTCTCATTTTCTTCATTGTTCTTACAGTTTCCTCTTTTATTCCAATTTCTTTCTTTTTGTTTTGGTCAAATTGTGATTTACCATGATTTTTTTTATTTTCTTATTTTCACTTGCACTTTTTTTCATTAATTTATATATTTTTTATTTGGAATTTTAACTGATTTTCTTTGGTATTTTTTTAACTATCATATTTTATTTATTTTTGTTTCATATATTTTTGCTTATTTTTTATCTTTTATTTTATCCACAGTTTCTCTCTCTCTCCCTCCCTCGGCATTTGTTTGCAGACGCCGCTCCGCTTTTATTGTTTTTAGCGCTATTTACCTCCGCTCCCTCCCTTCCCTCCTTCCCTCCGTCTCTTCCATCTCCCCCGTCTCACTTTTCCCCTCACCAACTTCCTTCTTTCCCTTCCAATTACCTCCGTCCGCTATTTTCTTCTCGTTGTGGCTCCTCTCCTTACGATGTCCTTTTCTTCCATTCCTCTTGATTCTAACCTTCTTTTTTCCTTCCTTTCCTTCTTTCCCTCCGTCCCTTCCATCTCCCCCGTCTCACTGTTCCCCTCACCAACTTCCTTCTTTCCCTTCCAATTACCTCCGTCCGCTATTTTCTTCTCGTTGTGGCTCCTCTCCTTACGATGTCCTTTTCTTCCATTCCTTTTGATTCTAACCTTCGTCTATCCTTTCTTCCCTCCTTCCCTCCGTCCCTTCCATCTCCCCCGTCTCACTGTTCCTCTCACCAACTTCCTTCTTTCCCTTCCAATTACCTCCGTCCGCTATTTTCTTATCGTTTTGCCTCATTCTCTCCCTACGATCTCCTTTTCTTTCATTCCTTTTGATTCTAACCTTCTTTCCTTCCCCTCCTGCTTTCCTTCCGTCCCTTCCATCTCCCCGTCTCACTGTTCCCTTCACCAACCTCCTTCTTTTCCTTCCAATTACACCCGTCCGCTATTTTCTTCTCGTTCTGCCTCCTTCTCTCCCTATGATATCCTTTTCTTCCATTCCTTTTGATTCTAGCCTTCTTCTTTCCTTTCCTCCCTCCTTCCCTCCGTCCCTTCCATCTCCCCCGTCTCACTGTTCCTCTCACCAACTTCCTCCTTTCCCTTCCGATTCCCTCCCTCCGCTATTTTCTTATCGTTGTGCTTCATTCTATCCCTACGATGTCCTTTTCTTTCATTCCTCTTGATTCTAACCTTCTTCTTTCCTTCCCCTCCTGCTTTCCTTCCGTCCCTTCCATCTTCCCCGTCTCACTGTTCCCCTCGCCAACCTCCCTCTTTCCCTTCCAATTACCTCCCTCCTCTATTTTCTTATCGTTCTGCCTCCTTCTCTCCCTACGATCTCCATTTCTTCCGTCTCTTCTTTTTCCAGTTTCTGCTTTCCTCCAACCCTCTTATACGCCAACAGTCTCCCTTTCTAACGCCAATTTTCTTCCTCTTTTGCATTTTCCTCTCCATCATCATCATTTTCTGGTTCTTTTCCTTTCCTTTCCTGCATTCTGTCTTCCATTTCTTCCTTTTCCGCCCTTTCTCCTCTCCCCCCTTCACTTTTCCCCTCACCAACTTCCTTCTTTCCCTTCCTGTTACCTCCCTCCTCCATTTTCTTCATCTTTCTGTCTCCTTTTCTCCCTACGATCTCCTTTTCTTCCGTCTTTTCTGTTGCTAGCTTTCTTTTCCTTCCTCCTTTCCTGCTTTCTAGGTTTCTTTTCTTCCGTCTCTTCCTGACTTCCTTTACTACCTAATAAGCCAGCAAGCTCCTTTTCTAGCTCTTTTCTAACGCTTTCTAACTTTTCTACTCCCATTTTTGTGCTTTTCTGATCACCTTTACTTTCCTTTTCAATTGTATTCCTTTCATTTTATCTTCCATTTCTTTCTTCCATTGATTATTTTTTTCCATTTTCCACCAGCATTTCCTTCTCCTCGGTTTACGTCTACCCCTCCTTCTTTTCCTCTTCCTCCTCTTCCTCTTTCTCCTTGTCCTCCTCCTGTTCCTAATCCTCCTCCTCCTCCTCCAACTCTCCTTCTCTTTGTTATTTTCTCGTACACTTCCCTTCCTATTTCTATCAATCCTCTTATTTCTTGATTCTTTTCTCTTCCTCCTCTTCTTTTTTCGTCCCCATCCTCCTCTTCCTCCTCCTCCTTGTCTCTTCCTCCTTCTCGACGTCTCTCCTTCCCCTTCCAGCCTGAGAGAGGAGGGTGAGGAGGAGAAGGAGGAGGGAGGGGAGGCAATAGGTGTCTTAGTCTTTCCTCCTCCCTGGAAATGCAATCTCGGCTCCAAAACACGAATTTGGTTACCTTCCTCACCCGCGAGATAGAGGAAAGAATCAAATTTACCCGCCATATTTTTTTTTCTCTCCCTCTACAATCTTTTTTTCTCTCCCTAATCCCCCTAATCTCTCCTCAATCTTTTTTTCTCTCCAGTCTTTTTTTTCTCGTCTTTTTTTCTCTCCCTAATCTTTTTTTTCTCCACAATCTTTTTTTTCCACCATCTTTTTTTCCTCCCTATCTTTTTTTTATCTCCCCAATCTTTTTCTCTCCCTAATCTTTTTTTTCTCCGCAATCTTTTTTTTTCACGATCTTTTTTCCCTCCCTATTTTTTTTCTCTCCCCAATCTATTTTTTTTCTCTTGCGCTTTTCTATTCATGTATTTGTACTCTTATTTCTGTTTATCTATTTTTATATCTACCTTTCTACATATCTACCTATCTATATATCTATCTGTCTGTCTGTCTGCCTCTCCCTCCCTCTCCTCCTTATCATTATTTATTCGTCTTGCCTTCTCTACTTTCCCTATCATTCTCTATCATCCCTTCTCTGTCCTATCCTCATCTCCTTTCTTCTCCTCCTCCTCTTGCCAACCATATATCTCACGACCTCTAGGACATAATTTAACCTTCCTTCATTTCTGTTTTTATTCCCACCTCACACAAACACCAAAAAAATATGGGTGTTATCGTGTGTGTGTGTGTGTGTGTGTGTGTCAGTGTGTGTGAGTGTTTCCCTTTCTCTCTCTCTCTCTCATCGTCTGTCTGTGTGTGTGTGTGTGTGTGTGTGTGTGTGTGTGTGTGTGTGTGTGTGTGTGTGTGAGTGTTTCCCTTTCTCTCTCTCTCTCTCATCGTCTGTCTGTGTGTGTGTGTGTGTGTGTGTGTGTGTGTGTGTGTGTGTGTGTGTGTGTGTGAGTCAATATTTATGTCTGTGTCTGTCTCCATCCATTACTCTGTCTTCCAGCTCTCAGCCAGCCGCTCCCTGTCCATCAATGTGTATCGAGGCCTTTCTATTCAGCCTTATTCTTACATTCACGCACACAGAGAGAGAGAGACACAGACATTTCGAGGCACGCATACTGAATACACCGTCCCTTGCTTGTATACGTTTCTGATAAATACATTCACGCATTCATACATACATACGTATTCTCGTGACTAAACCACATTTGACCTCAAGATACTCAGAACACAGCGATCCCAACTTCTTCCTCGCTTCCTCTCTCCCTTTCTCTCTCCGTTCCCTCTTTGTTTCTCTCTTCCTTTCTTTCTTTCTCCTGTTTTCCTTTGTCTCCTCCTTCCCCTTCTTTATGCCCTTCATTGCTTCCT
The DNA here is from genome assembly GCF_024679095.1 of Eriocheir sinensis. Lineage (NCBI taxonomy): Eukaryota > Metazoa > Arthropoda > Malacostraca > Decapoda > Varunidae > Eriocheir > Eriocheir sinensis. The sequence goes on along the minus strand of NC_066527.1, from coordinate 1,776,705 downwards.
GTCATGTCATTCTTCCTTCCTTCCCTTCTACGGATAAAAGTTAAATGGTTCTTCGCAACTGCTTTATATTTTCCTTCCTTTATTCCTTCCTGCTTTCTGGACTTCCTTCTTCCTTCTATTCTTCCTCCTTCTCAACACGTTTATTAAAGACATCCATAGTTTTCCTTTTTCCTATTCCTTATCTCATTTTCTTTCGTCCTTATTCCCTTCCCACTCTTCTATCATTTACTGTTTTCTTCCTTCAATCCTTCATTCTGTTTTTAGCATACAAAGGAAACATATCCACCTATTTATCTATTTATTTCCTCACTTTCTTCCTTCTCTTCGTTTTCTCTTTCCTTTCCTTCCTCTCTCTTTTGTCTTCACTTCTCGTTTTCTTCCCTCCCTTTCTCACTTCCTTGAATTCCGTCTTTCTTTCTTCCCTATACTAAGTTTGTTCGTTTGTTCCTTCTTTTCATTGTTCCTTCCTTCCTTCCTTCCCTCCTTCCTTCCTTCTATCCCTTCCTTCCCTCCCTTACGCAGTCACACTTTCCGAAGACTTTCACCATTATCACCAAAACTGAGAGAGAGAGAGAGAGAGAGAGAGAGAGAGAGAGAGAGAGAGAGAGAAAGGGGAAACCTGAACTGAATTTCTAACTTCTGCAATGCTTCAGAATAAAAGAAAAAATGTTAAAAAATGCAGATAGATTTATAGATGACGTGAATTGTATAGAAGTTTCCACACACACACACACACACACACACACACACACACTCACTCTCTCTCTCTCTCTCTCTCTCTCTCTCTCTCTCTCTCTCTCTCTCTCTCTCTCTCTCTCTCTCTCTCTCTCTCTCTCTCTCTCTCTCTCTCTCTCTCTCTCTCTCTCTCTCTCTCTCTCTCTCTCTCTCTCTCTCTCTCTCTCTCTCTCTCTCTCTCTCTCTCTCTCTCTCTCTCTCTCTCTCTCTCTCTCACACACACACACACACACACACACACACACACACACACACACACACACACACACACACACACACACACACACACACACACACACACACATACAGACACACACAGACACAGACACAGACACACATGATCACTTACTGGACATGAAAGAAGGAGAAGTCGATGCTGTGAATAATATAAAAACTTGTAAAGGTTTATAAATAGAGAACAAAGGCGGCTGGAAGGCGAGAGCTATTGATAAAAATGATGTAATTGAAGAGCAATACACAAATCGGGTATTGATAGTTTGTGGGCGTGAAAGAAAGATGAGGATATTGAATAATGTTGTTGCAGGAGTTGAAGTTATTAGTATTGTTATTATTATTATTATTATTATTATTATTATTATTATTATTATTATTATTATTATTATTATTATTATTATTATTATTATTATTATTATTATTATTATTATTATGATACAGAAAAAAAGATTAATAACCAATGAGAGAGAAACAGAGAATAGGAGAGATAAAAGAAAGGAATTACACCCAAAAAATGAGAGAACAGGAGAAAAAACTACACGGAAGAAAAAAATAAACACAGAGAGAGAGAGAGAGAGAGAGAGAGAGAGAGAGAGATTACGTTATGTGACGGAGGGATTAGATAGAAAGAATATAAGATTTTAGAAAACAAAAGATTTGATATTGATATTTTTCTGCATTGCGTGATATTACGATTTTTCTTCCTGCTAACTCTTTTCATATATATCTTTTGTTGTCATTTGCGTCATTTGTACATTTTCTTAATTTTTTTCGCTGATTTCTTTCATATGTTTTTGCATCACCGTCATATTGCAATTATCTCTGTTCCAAAGTTTTTGTTTAATATTTTTTAGTAATTTTTATTTTCTTTGACGTTGCCCTTCAGTGCCCTTCTTTTATTGTATTTTTTGCTCTATATTTTCCGTTTTTATTCACCGATTTTTCACTTTCATATAATATTATCATTTGTTCCCCTTTACTGTAGCTTTTATTTTCAGTGTTTTCATTAATTAGTGTTTTTTTTTCTATATTTTCTCTGCTTAATGACAATCAGCAAATAGTTTTTTATATATTTTTTTTATTAATTATCCTTGTTTATGAGCGGAATTTATATACTTTTTAACTACCATATTATTGTCACTGTTTGGTTTATGTCCCCTCTCAACACGCATATCTCGTTAACAAGTCCATTTTTCATAAACAAGCAAAACTAAATGTAACAAACCTTTAGTATTTGTTTCTGCCCTCTGTGCTTTCCTATCTTTTTTAGAGCCACATACACATATTCTCTTTTCCTCTTTTTATGCAGGTTTTTGTAACTTATTCATTTTTCTTTCTATACAAAACGTTTAGAATATGCCTCCAGTATTTGTATTTGTTTTCTGCCCTCGCCCATGACCTACATTCTACAGCAACCACTTCTCCCTCCTCCACTTCCCCTCTTCCACTTCCCCTCTTTCCTTCCTCGCTTTCCGTCTGTACACTTTCGTATTGCAGATATCCAACAATACTTTACCTAATGATTCCCGTGATTTACCCTCTCGTATGCGTCTCTCTCTTTCTTTCTCTATCTTAAAACACACACACACACACACACACACACACACACACAGGCACACACACATAGGCACACACACAGGCACAAACACACACTCCTATACACTAAGAGCAAGGGCTCGGGGCGGTGTGACCTTTGCAAGAGAAAACAATGGACAGGACTTAGCGGCGTGAAAGAGCAAAGGCGAGGGCGGGGATGAAGGCACTCCGGGACGATGCACCTGGGTTGAGGGGGCGTTCTGAAGGGGGGAGGAGGAGGAGGAGGAGGAGGTGGGAAAAGAAAAGTGGGAAGTGTAGGAAGGAGGGGAGTGCAAGAGGATAAGAGCAAAGAGCAAGGGGATGAAAATTAAGTAAAAGTTAAAAGGAAATTGAATAAGAGAAGAAGGAGAAGGAGAACGAGGAGGAGGAGGAGGAGGGGGAGAAGAAGGAGGAGGAGGGGGAGAAGGAGGAGGAGGAGGAGGAGGAGCACGAGAAAGGCAAAGAAAGAAGTATGAATAAGAAATAGGAAGTAGTGAAGGAGGATAAAAAGGAGGAAGAGGTATGAAAAAGGAGGGTTATCAGGAGGAGGAGGAAGAGGAGGAAACTTGATAAATATGAATAAAAAACTGAATAGAACGAGGAGGAGGAGGAGGAGACGGTGGTTGAAGGAAGGAACAGGGAAGAGAAGGAAGTCCACGGAAAGGAAATAAAGAGAAAAAAAAACAGAAAGAAATATAGTAAAACAAGTGATGGTGGCGGTGATTGAAAGTGTAAATCGGTAAGAGAAGGAGATGGATGGAAAAGACGAAGAGGGAACAATAGAAAAGCCGAAAGAAATATCGTGTTTGTTTTGCGACACTCCTAAAATAAAGTAAATTAAAGGAAGGAAAACGGCAAGGAAAACGTAGTAGTCGAGGGAGGGAAAGGGGGAGGAAGTGGCCGAAGAAAGAAAGGAAAGAAAAGTGTGCGAGAAGGGTGCGGGGCGGCAGCTGGGACCAAGGGCGGCAAAGGGATCAAACGGCGAAGAAAAGGAGAAAGGAGGAAGGAGAGGGCGGAGAATTCTCAGCCTTCTAATAAAGCCATTATACCCACCTCCGCCTGGACAAAAGTCACGCCCTGAAAAACACGGAATTCGCTTTTCTATTGAATGGAAAATCAGCTTGAGAAAAAACGTAAAAATGTATTCAAAGGCAATTAACGTCACGCTGAGAACGAAAATACCGAGGCCGGGAAAGTTTGGCCGGAATTTAAAAGTGCATAAAACTGTTGGTGAACGATAAATGTGCGAGGAAGAATAAATAATGAAAAAAGGTTGACATGGTTATTTGAATCATGCGTGCAATAATCATGGCCTCACTCAAGCCTTCACGAGAGCAATATTTTTTGAGGTAAATGAAGTTTAAAACACTCAATACTAATCATTCAGTTTTTTCTCTGAATTTGAAACCTCTCGAAATAGAATAAACAGCTGCAGGTTAAGTGAATTTAAGGAAATATGATCCGTGTAACGATGCCCTGTGAAGGCGAGTCAACACATATTTATGAATAAAACGTTTGCTCTAGATTTTTCCTCCTGAAGAATGGGCCGGAAAATAGAATAAGAGAAATATAATCCATAAGAAACGGTTCCCTCAAATAACATTATAGGAGCAAACAACGAAATGAGAAGTGTGGAAAATACTTAAGGAAATAAAAAGTGGGGGAAAAACACTGCAAGAATAATAAATGTGGGAGATGACGCGTTAGGAAAAAAATAAGATTGGAAAAGTTACGTAAGAAAATATATAATCTTACAAGAGACACTTAATGCTAATGTGGGAAAAAACTGAAGGAAATAATGACTGGGAAAAAAAGCTATTTCGGAAATAATGATAAAAAAGTACAACAGCAGCTAACGATGATGCTGATGAGGATGATGATGATGATAATAATAATAATAATAATAATAATAATAATAATAATAATAATAATAATAATAATAATAATGAGGCCATCCTGCTTTCTACACAACCTCATCACGGGGGTGTTTAGCAAAGCCTACAATCAATCACGGCATAATATCTACAACGACAGAAATAATAATAATAATAATAATAATAATAATAATAATAATATTGCTTGTATATTCAGAAAAGCTGGTAAAGCCGGTGAAAGAAAAGGCGGGTGCATTGTGTAAGGATGTAAGTTCCAACCAGTTTTCCTGAGGCTTCGTCGCGGGAGCATTATCCAGTTCTCCTGAAGAAGCCTTAGCGAGGTTAGTTGGAAAGGCACTTATGTCATGGCTCCCGAGTTACCGCTCATGTGTTTTCTCAATAATAATAATAATAATAATAATAATAATAAAACTAATGATGATAATAATAAGAAATAGAAGAAGAACATGGATGCGAAGAAGATGAGGAATGACAAGAAGAACAAGAACAAGAAGGTGAAGAAGAAAAAGAAGATGAAAAAGATAGGAATGAAAAATATTAGTAACTAGAAGGAAAAATGGAGAAATTATGGTGACTTATTAAGAAGAAAAAGAACAAGAACGAATGGAAAATAAAGGCAAAGAAAAAGGAGAAAAGTGATAAAATAACATCTTAAATTCGTAAACCAAAAATATAAAATAACGAAGAAAACGGATCATTTCAATAAGCGTTTTAAGGGAGACTCTAGCAAGTAATATAGAGGCATTGCATGTCTTCTTCAGGGATATAAATTGGAAGGGTTGGATTTCCTGCCTCGCGCCTTCGTTCTCCTCTAACTCCGACGTGTGAACAAGATGAGTCGATTCCAATGTGAAATCAAGGAAGGCATAACTTGAGTGATATTGTGCCGGGGCCTCGAGAACGATGGACTAACGAGAAGTGGAATAGAGGGAGAGGACAGTGTTAACGATATAGCTTCGCATGGCTTCGGTGTTTATCCCCGTTGCTTTGGCCCTGTGTCTGATGTACCTTTTTTACTACCAGAGAAAGAAAGATAAATGCATGTAAAATAATCACTAAAAACCGCGTTTCACAACATAAGCAAGAGGAAAAGTAAATGAACGTAAATCTAATCAAAAAATCCGAAAAAGTAAGAGATTGAATTAGAAAAAAAGAAGTTAATTAAAAAGGAAAATAAGTAAACGAAAATCTTAAAGGAAAATAAATCAAGAAAAGGGAAATTGGATAAAAAATGTGAAAATCAATTGGGAAAAATGGAAAATCAATAAAAAAACACGAACGTATGTCTTTTAAGGGAAAATAGATTAAGAAACGGTGGAAATTAGATAAGTAAAATAGCAATGAAGAATAAAAAGTAGAAAAGTGGAACGTAAATCCAAATGGAAATAAATGAGAAAAAGGTGAAAATTAAATAATAAAGAAAACACCACGAGCGGAAATCTTAAGGGAAAATGAATTAGAAAAAAAGCGTAAATTCAATTAGGAAAAAAAAAAAACATACGAACACCAATCTTTTAAGGGAAAATAAATCGGGTGGAGGTTGAAATTCCGTGTCTTTCTTTACCGTTTTCCAAGTCGTCAGCGTTTCACTCGACGGGAAAAAAGTGTGCATGTAAATTTCCTCGTATGCAATTGATGTTTTTCCTTCGCTTTCCTTGTGTCGGAGGAGGATGCATGACCCGGAGGAAGGGAGGGAGGGAGGGAAGGGGGTGAGAAAGAGAGAAAGGGAGGCAGAGAAGGAACGAAGGAAGGGAGGGAGGAAAGGAGAGGAGAGAGAGAGAAAGGGAGGGAGAGAAGGAGGGGGAGAAGAAGGAATGGAGGGAGGGAGAGAAGGAGGAAGGGAGAAAAGAAGGAAGGGAGGGAGGGAAAGGAGAGAAAAGGAAAAGAGGGAGAGGAGTATAGGGAGGAAGGAGTGAGAGTAGGGAGAGAGGGATCAAAGAAAAGGAGCAAGTGCAGAAGGGAAGTGGAGGGAAAAAAACAAGAGAGGAAAAGGAAAGAGGCGAACGAAGAAAATGAACAGAAAAGAATGAAGAAAGAAATTAAAGAAGGGAAAGAATGAGAAGTATGAGAAAGAAAGGTGATAGAAAGAGATAATATGATGAAGGGGAAGAGAGGAATAAGATAAAAACGTACAAAAGGAAGGAAGACCAAAAAATAATCCGAAATGAAAAATATAGGAGATAAGAGTCGAAAGAAAATAAACAGAATATGAAGGAAGACAAGTAACAGGAAAAGGGGAAGAGGAGGAGGAGAATAAGGAAGGAAACCGACATAAAGGAGAGGAAGAGATTCATGGAGGAAAGAAAAGAGATAAAGGGATTGAGGAAATAAAAGGTGACAGAGAGAGAGAGAGAGAGAGAGAGAGATGGCAGAAGAATGGATTTAAAACTCAAAAGGAATCATTTCAATCCTGTGTGTGTGTGTGTGTGTGTGTGTGTGTGTGTGTGTGTGTGTGTCAGGGCGTTTTCTTTTATTACTATTAAAGGTATCCACACGGCCTGAAAGAGAGAGAGAGAGAGAGAGAGAGAGAGAAGGTTGGTAGGTTAGTGGAAATCAATAACGTGATAAAATTCGATAAAAGAGAGAGAGAGAGAGAGGGACGGAAGGGAGGAAACACACAAACGTACAATAAAGTAGATTTATTGTCTCCATCTCACTTCCACTTCACGGAAAGAGAGAGAGAGAGAGAGATTGTTTGACTATCAAATATATTTACCGTTATTTATGCCCCTGTTTATATCTCTGATTTACATTTTTATCACACACACACACACACACACACACACACACACACGTACACATAAAATTTTCTTCTTTTGATCTTGATTTAGGTATAAAATAGAAACACACACACACACACACACACACACACACACACACACACACACACACACACACACACACACAGCAAATTTTCTTCTTTTGACCTTGAATTATGTATAAAATAGAAACACACACACACACACACACACACACAGCAAATTTTCTTCTTTTGACCTTGAATTAGGTATAAAATAGAAACACACACACACACACACACACACACACACACACACACACACACACACACACACACACACACACACACACACACATATTTATATCTTAATGTCCGTTCCTTAACAAAAATCTTGGGTTTATATTTTGGCTGAATATGTTTATTTTGATATACATTTATATTGTATGTGTAAACAGTTTTTAATACACTCAAAAGAATCTTGTTATTTTATTATTATCATCGCAACTAATTATTGCTCCATTTATAGTTTGAAATATATACTTTTCTCTTTTTTTCTTTTTCTTTATATCAATTTCTGCCTGATATTTTTCCTTTCTTTTTCCTATTTTAATTTATTGATGTCTTATGTTTTAGCTATTATATATTTTTTCTTTCGTATTTTTTTTTAGGTGTTGATTTACGTGTCTTTGTCTTCCCCGTTTCAAGTTTCAAGGCATTTCAAATTGTTTTTTTCTTTTTAACATATATAACATGTCGGTCTCTTTTCTAAATTTTCTCCTTTGTATATATTTGTTGTCTATTTCGTCTTTTCCCTTTCACGTTATAATTTAGTTCTTCATATTCCATTTCCTATTAATATATCTCGCACAAGGTACATATTTTCCATCTCCGGGTTTTTTGTGGAAGGCATTTTCTTATTTCCTTTTCGTTCAGCACTTTTTCTCGCATTTTTTTCGGGCGTCCGTTGTCAGGCAAATTGCTCCTCTCTTAGCATTGTTTGTCGTGTTATTTGAGATTGAAATGTTTAATGAGTTTTCAGAATAGTCTCTCTCTCTCTCTCTCTCTCTCTCTCTCTCTCTCTCTCTCTCTCTCTCTCTCTCTCTCTCGCTGACATTAAACGTAAGCATTATTTTTTCAGCTTTTAATTACAGGACGAGAGAGAGAGAATTGGACGGTCCCATCCTGTTATCCGAACTCGAGAAAGGATAGAAGTGAAAACAATAACCCTGATGTAATGGAACCAATAGAGAGAGAGAGAGTTTTTGTGACTTTTTTTTCTCTTTACTTAGTGTGTAATTACATTTGCATTTTTCATCATGTATGTTCGTGTATTTGAAAGACTCGTGTGTGTGTGTGTGTGTGTGTGTGTGTGTGTGTGTGTGTGTGTGTGTGTGTGTGTGCGTATGCGTGTAGTGTAAAAATGTGACCAATACTTATATCTCTCTACTTTTAACCCCTTTTTTCTATGCGAATTTCGAGGCTAAAAAATGGAAGAGTGTTTTCAAATATTTGTCACCTGTTAGAGAAGGTTCATTAACACGCAAGAAGAGAGGAAGCTTACCCGTCTAGTACTTTCTTCTATGTCACTTTACTACTTCGACATTGTAAGGGTAAAGAAAGAAGATTGGTTAGGATGAAAACGAACGAGGGTAAAAGAAACAGATGAGGAGGATAAAGAAGAGGATGAAAATGAAAAAAGGGGAGGAAAAGTGACAAGGAAGGAGTTTAAAAGGAAAAGATGATAAGAAGGAAGAAGACGAGGAAAATGAAAAGGAGGAGAAGGAGGGGGAGCAGGAGGAGGGGCATAATGAAGGAAGAGATAACGAGAAGAGAAATGAAGTGAGGGATTAAGGAGGAAAATCGAGACTAGGAGAGAAATGAGATGGAGCAGGAGGAGGAGGAGGAGGAGAAGGAGGTATTAAAGGTGCTGAAGGAAGCCAAGAAAGAATAGGAGAAGGAGGAAGAGGAAGAGGAGGAGGAGGAGGAGGAGGCTGTGTTACCCTGGAGAATATCAACTATAACCCAATTTTGAAAACCATCAGAAGGGACTCATTGCCACTCTCTCTCTCTCTCTCTCTCTCTCTCTCTCTCTCTCTCTCTCTCTCTCTCTCTCTCTCTCTCTCTCTCTCTCTCGCTCTCGCTCTCTTCCTCTCTATTTGTTTCTCTTTCTTAATATTTCTTCCTTTTGTCTTCATTCTTTTCTTTTTATTAATTTTATCGTCAAACTCAATTATATTTCTCACTCTCTTAATCTTCTTTCCTTTTCCTCCCCTACTTTCTTCTTTTTTTATCCTCTGTCCTCTTCCTTGACCTCTTCATTTTATTATTTTTTCCTCCTCGTCGTCATAATTCCTCTTCTTTGTCTTCTTTTATGTTCCTCGTCCTCTTTTTATTTTCGCGTCCCTTTTCCTCATCCTCTCCCTCTTTCCCAGCCCTCGTCATATTTTTTTTCCTAGTCCTCTTTCCTCTTATTCGTTTTTCCTCTTCCTCGTCCTTTTTCCGTCCTTTTTTTCTCGCCCTCTTTTCTCTTCTTCTGAATTATCCGAGTCAAGACCTATAGTAACTGTTTAGGGTTTTGTTTGGTTAGGTTAAGTTTAGGGTATCTTCAAACACATGATAGCCAGCACCTTATGGTATATATCAACAAAGAATGACCTCACTTTGTTGTATAGAAAGTCTTATTAGTAAGAAAGCATAAATGAATGTTCTGAGCCAGGACCTATAGCAACTGTTTTGGGTTTTGTTAGGTTAAGTTAGGTTAGGTGGCGTCTTCAGCCTCAATTGGCAACACTTAAACAATCCTGCCTTCGCCACCACCGGGGTCAGGAACATTCTCTAACAGCCCCCTAAAACTGAAGTCTAAAGAGGCAACAATAACCTGTCTCAGAAAAAAAAGCCGAAAAGTCCCAAAATTCTCATGGAAAGTTTCCCAGCTCAAAATTCCCTTAAATTTTACAACCCTATTCCTCACACATACTTCGTCATCTCTCCTTGAACTCTTTACAAACATTCATATTTCCTCACACATACCTCCTCAAAAGCCTCATTAAAAACACACGCACACACACACACATGAATTCTTCCTCTCATCTATCTTCCCTCAATACCCCCAATACATCACAACTATCTCCTCACCACACTTCCTACTTCCTTTACGCCCCTGTCACTAATTCTTTATGTCATTCTGCACCCGCCCATCTTCCTTCATTAGCTCGTCTCCTCAGCACTCGCCTTGCATGCGTTATTCTCTTTTGGTATTCCTTGGTGGGTACTCTCTCTCTCTCTCTCTCTCTCTCTCTCTCTCTCTCTCTCTCTCTCTCTCTCTCTCTCTCTCTCTCTCTCTCTCTCTCTCTCTCTCTATCTATCTATCTATCTATCTATCGCTCACTCGCTCTGGCTCTCTCTCGCTCATATAGTAATTTGTTATGGTCATTCAATATGCATCTAAAGACCTTCCTGGCATTTCCATACTGTTTGATTGCCCATGACTGTTACCATTGCTGATATTACTACTTATATTACGATTCCTACTGTTACATAGAGATACAGTACGTCATGTAGAGAAGAAACGTGTTAAAGAAATACGAAATAAGGATAGGTAGAAAAAAACACAGATAAAAATAGATAAAAATAAATAGACCAGAGAGATAGATAATGGGATGTTGAAAAATGAACATTAAGAAAATCAAACTTATAGATGAATGAAAAAAAAAATATGTGAAGAAAACACACACACACACACACACACACACACACACACACACACACACACACACACACACACACACACACGAAGGGAAGGGAATGGAAGGAAGGATAATAAATAAAGAGACGAAGAGGAAGAGAAGGAGTAATTGAGATAAGAATATGGAGAAGGAGAGAGAAGGAAGGAGGCGATAATAGGAGAAATGTATTGACAGAGAGAGAGAGAGAGAGAGAGAGAGAGAGAGAGAGAGAGAGAGAAAGTGCCCCTCACCTATCATTTATTTTTACTTCTGATGATCTCTTTAGTTTTTTTCTTTACCTCCTTCCAGTTCGGTAAAGTCGGAGATATTTCAGACTTTCGTTGCACTTGGAACCATTTATGCTTATCTTCCTATCTTTATCCTTGCTATTGTGTGGCTTGAGAGCTGCGGAAGAAGAAAAGAGGAAGAGGAAGACGAGGAGGAGGAGAAGGAGGAGGAGGAGGAAGAAAAAGTGGAGGAAGAGAGAGAAAACATGAAATTTGGTATATGGAAGAGAGAGAAAGAAAGGGATAAGATAAAAGAAGAAAGTGCAGTTAAATTTGATGAGAGAGAGAGAGAGAGAGAGAGAGAGAGAGAGAGAGAGAGAGAGAGAGAGAGAACGTTGATTTCTACCACTGAATCTTGTTTGTAATAATAATAATAATAATAATAATAATAATAATAATAATAATAATAATAATAATAATAATAATAATAAATTCCAGCACGTGTTGTATTCTCTCTCTCTCTCTCTCTCTCTCTCACACGCCCAAATAACTTTAAAAGCATTTTAAATTTGTATTCCATTAAAAAATAGCATTGATATATTGGCGTATCTGGGTGCTCTCTCTCTCTCTCTCTCTCTCTCTCTCTCTCTCTCTCTCTCTCTCTCTCTCTCTCTCTCTCTCCGTGCCTTATCTCTCTCGTCTTATCTCTCTCTCCTCATCTCATAATCTCGTCATTTCTATTGTGTGATTTATTTTCCCTTCGTCCAATTCCCTTCATTAAATTTCGTGGAGGTTTTTTTTCTCTCATTTATCTTCGTTCAGACGCCGTTCGCATCTAATTTATTGCGTCGATTTTTTCTTTATCCCATATTTGGCGTGAGAGAGAGAGAGAGAGAGAGAGAGAGAGAGAGAGAGGTTAGAGAGAATGGAGTTAGTGGCAGCGACACAAAAATGACAAAGAAAAATGTGAACGGAAGGAAAATAATAAAAAAGAGAAATAATTGAACTTGATATTAGTATAGAAAAGGAAGATGTTAGAAGAAAAATAAGAAAATGCGTTTGTATATTGCGTAAGAGAGAGAGAGAGAGAGAGAGAGAGAGAGAGAGAGAGAGAAATCGTCAAGTGATGGAGATTTGCGTGTGAAAAGAGGAAGGAGTGGAAGAAAAATGGAGGAAGAGAGGAAAGAAAAAGAATGTAAGGAGGAGAAAGAAGAAGAGTAAAAAAGAAAGTGAAAAGGAGGATGAGGAGAATAAAGGAGAAGTGAAGGAGGAAAAAAGGATGTAGAAGAGGAATAGGGTGAAGAAAATGGAAGAAAGAGAGAGATTGGAGGGTGAAATCAATTGAGAGAGAGAGAGAGAGAGAGAGAGAGAGAGAGAGAGAGAGAGAGAGAGTTGCTGCACTGAAAATGAATCGAAGAGGAAAAAATAAGAGACTGGAGGAGGAAGAGGAGGAGAAGGAGGATCAAGAATAGAAGAATATGAAGAGGGAATAAGGTAAAGAAATAGGGAGAAAGGGAGAGACGGAGGAGATCAACAGACAGGAGAGATGTGGAAAGCATTTAAAAGAGAGTCCTACATCACGGCACCAACTATAAATAACATTCGCCCGCTCCTGTAACGGGCTGGGGCCATACAACAGGCGGCACTTAAAGGAAAAATGGTCATAAATGAGAGATTGGAAAAGAGATGATAAAATAAATGAGAAGAAAGGAAAAAATGAAGGAAAAGTAGAAAATGGAGGAGGGAAGAAGGAAGAAGGGAGAGAGGAAGAGGGTCGCAAGGAAGAATGAGATAGAGAAGAAACAAAGAGAACAATGTATAAGAAATAGAAGTAGAAAGAGTAATTGGGAGAGATAGAAGGAAGAAAAGGGAACGATGATGAGTAAATAGCTTACGAAAAAGGAAGAGAAAACAAAGAATGAAGGAAAAGTAGGAAATACAGGAGGAGAAAAAGGTCGAAAAGAGGAAAATGAAAAAAATGAAAATGAGTGTAAACCATGAAATAGGAAGAGGAAGAAACGTAAAACGAAATAAAATAGAAAATGGAAGGAGGAAGAAAGAAGGAAAGAAGAAGAAAAAGAGAAATGGGGTAGAGTAATTATAAAGGAGGAAAAGGAAATGGAAAAAGTATAAACCGTGAAATAAGAAGAGGAAGAAACGGAAAACGAAGGAAAAGTAGAAAATGGAGGAGAAAGAAGGAAGGAAAGAGGAAGAGAAAGAGGAATGAGGTAGAGAAATTATAACAACACTTTCTCTGGTGTCGCTTTCTCTGGTGGCTAAACACGGATATTGAGGATGCTGCGTTATTTATGAGGGAGGAAGAGGAGGAGGAGGAAGAGGAGGAGGAGGAGGAGGAGGAGGTGAATTGCCTTGGTCCAATATTTGTTAAGATTTTTACCCGTCCCTTCCTCCTCCTCCTCCTCCTCCTCCTATCCTCCTCCTATCCTCCTCCTCCTCCTCCTCCTCCTCCTCCTCCTCCTCCTCCTCCTCCTCCACACTCATTTTTCTTCCCTTTCCTCCTTTTCCTCCTCGTGCTTATGTAATATTTCTTGCACCTGTTCCTCCTCCACCTCCTCTTCCTCCTCCTCTTCCTCCTCCTCCTCCTCTTCCTCTTCCTCCTTTAGTATCCTTCCTTCCTGCCTTTGTTTTAGCTTATTTTCTTTTATTCTCTAATAGTAATTGACCTCCTTCCTCCTCCTCCTTCTTCTCCTCCTCCTCCTCCTCCTCCTCCTCCTCCTCCTCTTTTCTCTCTTAATTGTTGCAGACTTCCTTAAAAAGTATCTCAGTGCAGGCAATCTCATTCTTAGGCAAATAGGTTTCTCTCTCTCTCTCTCTCTCTCTCTCTCTCTCTCTCTCTCTCTCTCTCTCTCTCTCTCTCTCTCTCTCTCTGGTCTTTCTTTCTCCCTTCGTTTTCCTCCCTTTCACCTTTCCTCTCCTTCTTTATTTAATCCTCCTCCTCCTCCTCCTCCTCCTCCTCCTCCTCCTCCTCCTGCTGACCCTCACGACAAATTTGAGATGGAAAGAGAAAATGTAGTGGAGGAGATGACAGCCTCCGATATCACCTGGAGGAGGAGGAGGAGGAGGAAGAGAGGAGGAAGAGGAGGAGGAAAGAGGAAGGGGGTAAGAAAATGAAGAAACAGTAGAAGGAGGAGGAAGAGGAGGAAGATTTTTTTGAAGAGTTGAAACACTTAAATAAAAATAAAAAAACGAAAGAAAATTAAAGAAAGAGGAAAAGGAGGAGGAGGAGAAGGAGAAGGAAGAGGAGGAGGAAGAGGAAGAGGAGGTAGTGAGTGCGGATTTAGGGCGAAAAAGAAGAGAAAGAAGAAGAGCGAAGCAGGAAAAAGGAGGATGAAAGAAATGGGAAAGAGGGATTTTGTATACACACACACACACACACACACACACACACACACACACACACACACACACACACACACACACACACACACGCACACACGCACACACACAGGTAGCTGATATTTTTAACACAAACAAGCTAAATAAATCTCTTCCTTCTTTAAGTGCTCATAAAAAAGTTCTAATTTACACGCATCAAAACTTTATATAACTGAATAAAAACTAATCCTTCCAAGAACTTTATTATTACATTACATTATTTAATAACAACATATATTTTAAATAGCAATCAAATGTAACGTAACTAATATGTTTTTTTCTATAATGAATAACTGGACGAGGGGAATATGACAGTTGTAGTAATAGTAGTGGTGGTAGTAGTAGTGGTAGTAGTAGTAGTAGTAGTAGTAGTAGTAAATCACAAATAATTACTGAATAAAATTAGCCACTTGAACTAATTTATCAAGAGAATCAACTAGAAGAAATGACATGCTTATTGAGAGGAGGAGGAGGAGGAAGTTCATAAAAAGAAAAGAATATATAGAAGAAGAAGAAGAAGAAGAAGAAGAAATAAGATTAACAAGAAGGAGAAGAAGACAAAGAAGTAGAAAAATATTAAAAAAGGAGAAAGCAAAGAAGAAAAGAGTAGTAGTAGGAGAAATAGAAGGAGTAGAACAACAAAGAAAAGAAGGGGAATAAGAGGAAGAGGACAAAGACCCATGAAGAAGCGGAAGAAGAGGAGGAGGAGGAGGAGAAAGACGGAAGAAGAGGAGGCGGAATAATACATCAAGAGACAAGACGAAAACAGGTCACCCGAGCAACGAGCTCTCAACAAAGACCTCAAATTACCTCCCAAATTACCTGGCCGTGCTAATTAGGCGAGGAAAGGTAATCTCCAGCCAGGTGAAAATACGCCGAGCCATTCTACCAATTAAACCATCTGGACGCACTAGTTTTTATTTTCTCTCTTCTGATTGGCGGAGAGACTTAACGTGGAGGACAAGGACGATTCTGATTGGCTTACTGGAGGCTGGAGGTGGGCGGTGATTGGTGGGGATCAGGTGTTAGGTGAGGCGAGGGAGGCACATGATTGATTAGTGTGTCGGTAAAGTGGCTTTGGAAGTGTGTGGTTGGATGCTTTTTTATTATTTATTATTTGGGTATTACTGATTTTGGTTGTACTTTATAAGCTGCAGTAGTTGTAGTATAAGTTAAAGTAGGAGGAAGCATGGAAAGACAGGCAACAAAAAGACTTGGCTCGTTAGTATGAAGATGAGAAGGAGGAGGACGAGGAGGAGGACGAGGAGAAGAAAGAGTAGGGAGAAAGACAGATAGATTAAGAAAGACCAAAGGAAGAGAAGCAAAGGAGATGAGAGAGAGAGAGAGAGAGAGAGAGAGAGAGAGAGAGAGAGAGAGAGAGAGAGAGAGAGTTCTTCATTTCAATAGCATCAACAAAAGGCAGAAACAAAGGCCTAATTTTACTAAACAGCACAAAAAAACAAGGGACAAAAAAACTCACACGCACAAACACAATATTTTAAGTAGCAGAAGGAGTAGTAATAGAAGCCTTAGTAAAAACAATCAATAACATCAACAAAAGGACAGAAACAAAAGAATAATTATTAACCAGCACAAAAAGCAAGGGACAAAAAAAACTCACTCGATCAAACACAATATTTTAAGTAGTAGTAGGAGTAGTAATAGAAGCCTTAGCAAAAACAATCAGTGACATCAACAAAAGGCAGAAACAAAGGAATGATTATTAACCAGCATAAAAAACAAGAGACAAAAAACACACACACTCGCACAAACACAATATTTCAGCGGCCCCGAGTTGAGTTTCACCGCGGCGCCATAATAAATATATTTGTTTGCGCGCCGTCAAAAGAGAGAGAAAAATCTGATTCATTCATTGCACCTCACGTAGGCATAAATATTGGGTCGTGTGTGTGTGTGTGTGTGTGTGTGTGTGTGTGTGTGTGTGTCTGTGTGTGTATGTAATAAAACGTTGAGCTTCAAATACACATAGAAACATTTCTTTCTTGGTATAGTCAATGGGAGGATTAAAAAAAAAAAAACATTATCCTCTCTCTCTCTCTCTCTCTCTCTCTCTCTCTCTCTCTCTCTCTCTCTCTCTCTCTCTCTCTCTCTCTCTCTCTCTCTCTCTCTCTCTCTTCGCTGCTTCGATGGAGAATAACAACAAAATGACGGCCTTTTTATGTGCCTTTGATCGTGAGAGAGAGAGAGAGAGAGAGAGAGAGAGAGTGTGTGTTTGTGTGTGTGTAAGTTGAAGAAACGGAGGATACGAGACGAAGGGAAACACACACACACACACACACACACACACACACACACACACACACACACACACACACTAATTTCTCATATCTCCCATCGTACTTATTGTTCGAGAGAGAGAGAGAGAGAGAGAGAGAGAGAGAGAGAGAGAGAGAGATACCTCACTTCGCATTCCCTTCCACGCCCATTATAATAACTAATAATAATAATAATAATAATAATAATAATAATAATAATAATAATAATAATAATAATAATAACAATAATAACAGTAATAAATAAACGCCGGAATAAACCATCCTAAACCATCCCTAATAATTTCAGTCTGTCGATGGACGTAACATATAATCCACATTTTTATCATCATTTTTTTTCCTCTTTAAAATCGCAGTGGGCTGATGGACGCTTGGATAATGCATTGATGGATGTTTTAAAGTGGCGCCGATATTTTCACCGAACAGGAAATGTAGATGAGAGAGAGAGAGAGAGAGAGAGAGAGAGAGAGATGATTTGAGAGGGAAGAGAAATATTGATGACAAATGTTTGGATAGATATGTAGAAACGCTTATTACATTTTTTTCTCCTCCTCCTCCTCCTCTTTTTCTTTATCTTCCTCCTCCGTCATTTTTTCTCTGCATCATTATCTATGTTTCTTTTCTTCCTCGTTTTCTCTATTTTTTTTTTACTTCTTACCTTTATCCATCTCTATATTCCTGACATTAGCATTAAAATTTAATAAAAAAAATTAGCACACACACACACACACACACACACACACACACACACACACACACACACACACACACACACACACACACGCACTCACTAACAAACTTACAAGCAGGACCGAAAGCTTTATTTTTTCCCACACAACATTTTGTTGCGATTACCGTCCTGACAAATATGCAAAAAAAAAAATAAAAAAAAAGCTAATACGAAATATACTTAATTCTTTTTTTTCTTTAGATACTGATGACGACGGTTTTCTTTTTCTTGTGGAGCCTGGTGGTCCCCGTTTTGCTTTGCAAGGGCTAGTAGTTTATAGAGGTGCCATCTTGCTTGGCTCATGCTGCCCCCCGGCCCATATCTTTGATCCTCTTTTATGGGGGAGAGAATCTAAAGTCAGGGTTGACAGGTGGTCTCGGCAGCATGTGGGTAGTCTGTGGCCACTCGGCGGTGACTGAAATAACCCAGCAGTGACGGAGGTGGGACGCGAACCCTCGTATTGACGCTAACCACTCGGCCACAGCCTCCCCCTTGCCATAAGCTTTTACTTATTCTAGAAAACACGAGTTGTCTTGATAATCTGTGTCTTTACTAAATTGTTTCGTTGGTGTGTGTTTTTTTGTGCGAGTCATCCTGCTCAAAACAAACACAGTTCACAATATAATATAAACAGAAGGCCCCAAAAAAAGCGTTGTTCGCAATATCATGTAGACCTCGAGCACAGTAATGAAGCTCTGCAGTACACACACACACACACACACACACACACACACACTAAAACATATATTGCATTTTTTTTTTGTTTCGTTGTGTGTGTGTGTGTGTGTGTGTGTGTGTGTGGGTGGGTGGGTGGGTGTATGTGGGGGGGAAGGGGTTGGAGGGAGCTCGCTAAACATGAAAACGCTAACAGCCAATCTAGGTAAAAAAAACGTAAAATTGAAGCAAAAATAGTGTTGTTAACGCTAAAGGAACAATATCTTTAAACTGATTTCCATCCCATCGCGTCCTGCGAAAAAAAGACAAAAGTTCTTTTTAACGTTATTACCCGGCGTGTCTGGCCTAAGATTGGCAATGTGAAGGAAAGATGAGCCATTAAAGTCTCTTCAACGCTCTTACTTTGACATGTAAAGCTTAGAGTGCCTGAGCGAAGCAGTATATATATTCTTTCATCTTTTTCTTCTTTTGAATTTGAGCCGGGCTTATCCCTTCGGCGGTATTTCATTCTTTCAAGACAGGAATATCGAGTGACTTATCAAATGCAAATCGATAACGGGTTTCGGTTCCTCTGTATCATGTTTTTTAAGAGCTTCCGTTTGTGTACTTTTTGTCAGTATTTTTTTTTTTAGCCTTTGCTTTGCCTCTGCCTACATTCCCGCATTAGTTGTCTATGTTTTAGCTTTTTACAAGTTTTAGGTCACTTTTTTTTATTCATGAACCACACTTGTATTACGGTCAGACTTTATCTTTTCATTTTTATCAGAGAAAGGGAGGTAGAAAGTTGCAGTATAGTTTCAGTAGTTACAAAAGATAAGGGAATGGAAGTCAGCTTGAAGTAACGTTTCCTCAATCACTTGCCTTACTCTCCCCCTGATTGAATTCTTTGGTCTGTAAACAACAAATATAATGAGGAGAGTATCGGAGCAGATCACATCCCTCGAGGCAGACTCATTTCTTCTCTTCATTTCCTGATGCTCTCCGTCGCCATAGTAATAACAATTTTGCGGAAGGCCGAGGCATTCTAGTTGGTATATTGAATGGTTTCCTTGTGTACGAGAAGCCTCAAGCGTAGTCTGTTTTGTATCAGTTTTTCATAGATGTTTTTTTTTTCCCCAAGTCTTCTGTTTACCTCTCCACCATACAAGTCTACAGAAAGTCAAGGA
>NC_066527.1:1727313-1752313 GCF_024679095.1 Eriocheir sinensis | reverse complement strand
TAGAAGACAAAAAAGAAAATGAAACAGAAGAAAAAGAAAAAGGAGAGAAGGAAGAAGAAATAGAAGAAGATGCAGAGAAAGAAGAAGAAGAAGAAGAAGAAGAAGAAGAATGAAAAGAAGAAAAAGACAGAAAAAGAAAGAAGTAAAAGAAATAAAGAAAAAGAAAAGGAGATGACAAAGAGAGGAAGAAGAAGAGAAGAAAGAAGGAGAAGAAGAAGAAGAAAGAAGAAAAGAGGAGGAAAAGAGAAGAAGAAAAAGAAAGAAAAAAGAAGAAGAAGAAGAGAGAAAAGAGAGAGAGAGAGAGAGAGAGAGAGAGAGAGAGAGAGAGAGAGAGAGAGAGAGAGAGAGAGAGAGAGAGGTTGTGAAGGAGGAGAAAGAGGAGGTACGCAACAGTTCTGCTAATGGTATGGGAAGTAAAACCAACAGTAAGTACCATCCAGGGAGGAGGAAGAAGAAGAGGAGGAGGAGGAGGAGGAGGAGGAGGAGGAGGAGGAGGAGGAGGAGGAGGAGGTGGTGTAAGAACAGGACACAAAGGAGGAGGAAGATGCTTAGGGAGGAAGAGGAGGAGAAAAAGTAGAATGGGATCAGCGTCAGGAGGAGAAACAAAAGGAAGAGAGAGAGAAGAGGAGGAGGAGGAGGAGGAGGAGGAGGAGGAGGAATAAGAAGACGTCATATGAAGGAAAAGAAGGAGAAAGCTGTTGGATCTAGAATAATTTAAAGAGAAGGAGGAGGAGGAAGAATAAGAAGACAAAATAAAGAAGAGGAAATAGGAAGAAAGAAAAGGAAAACGAGGAGTAGAACGTAGAAGAATACAAGAAGGAAGAACAAGAAGAAAAAGAAGGTAAAGAATGAAGGGAAATAGGAGGAAGAAGAGTAAACCTAGCAGGAAAAAGACAAGAAGAGAGAAAAAGGGAATGAGGAGAAAGAAAACCACAAAAAAAAGAAACAAGAGAGGGAGAGAGAGCAAGTCTTAAAAGGAAGGAAGGGCAACCGGAGGAGGAAGAGAAGCAGAAGAACCAGAAAGAGGCTGAGGAGGAAGAGGAAGAGGGTACTTAAGGTTTTAGCAGCAGAAGTGGCTCTCGATCCCACACATACGCAGAGAAATGATCCTATGAGCAGGTTGTAACAGGGAGGAGGAGGAGGAAGAGGAAGAGGAAGAGGAGGAGAAAGGGAAGAACAACAGGAGGAGGAGGAGGCGGATGGACGTACCGTGGAAAAGAGGAACTAAAATAAGGGAACTTTGGCGGCTGTAAAAACTCCGCCAAGACCGAGACCAAGAGTTAAGACGCCGGAATTGAGTAGTTGGATGGGTGGCGTAGTAGTAGTAGTGGTAATAGTAGCAGTAGTAGTAGTAGTAGTAGTAGTAGTAGTAGTAGTAGTAGTTGGGAGCTGAAGAAACGAAAAGGGAAAGAAAGGACTGTGATAATGATTGGAGAATAGACAGATAAATAAAGGAAAGGTATAAAAAGGAAGGAGAAGAAGAGGAATGAGAGAAACATGATAACTAAACGATGTGCGTAGGAAAATTGATAAGGATGGTGGATAGTTTAGAAGGAAAGACTGGAAGACGACGAAGAGGAAGAAGTACAAGAAATAACAGAAGAAGAAGAAGAAGAAGAAGAAGAAGGGGACCCATTTACAAGATCTGATAACTAAATGAAGTGCGTTGAAAAGATTTTAACCATCGATAGGTACGTGTATTGGGACCAAATTTGAAAAGAGGTGAAAATATGCCAAGAAATTATGAATCGAGACCTTTCAGCGAACTTAATAAGACGCACCCGGGAGAACGACAACATTCGTATAACAAGCTCAGTTCCCGGAAGAAGGTGCGTAGAAAAGTTGCAACGCTTCGTACTTGAAAAGATACGCCAAGAGGCTTAAGACCTACTACTGAGAAATGATGACTGGGAAAATAGACCGAGAAATCAAGAAGATAAATGTGTTTGTAGGAGATATTGAAATAAATACGGAGAAAAAAGGACGGCCAACAAATCAATCCGATCTAATAAGGGAGATAAAAAAATTACTTAGAATGTATATATTGAGAAAAAAAGGTGAATTAGTGTTGAAAAGTAATATACGGGAAAAAAAACAAGAGCTTTACATAGATTTACATAGATATAGAGAAAGAGATTTACCTAGATTTACATAGATACGACTTTGGAAGGAAAAAAATAAAGAATAGAGGAAAATTACTGAATATGGGGAAGAGGAATGAATAACAGGCAAGAAAAGGAAAAAATATATACAAAAATGAAAGAAATAGTGTTAGAGAGAGAGAGAGAGAGAGAGAGAGAGAGAGAGTTTGAGGTGGCCAATCCGTCAAAGGGGGAGAGTGAAGGAGACGTTTCCGCCAAGTTATCCTGAACGCAATTACGGCTTGTGTAAGATGCCTGTAATTCCCTAAAGAAACTTGTCGTGTGGAGAGAGAGAGAGAGAGAGAGAGAGAGAGAGAGAGAGAGAATGTATATGAGTTTGAAGGAAAATTAGGAAAACGTTGCAAAAAAAGACTGATTAGGAGGAAGATGAAAGAAGAAAAGAACGAAAACTGAGAAAAAATAAAATAAAATAAATAGTGGGAGAGAGAGAGAGAGAGAGAGAGAGAGAGAGAGAGAGAGAGAGAGAGAGAGAGAGAGAGAGAGAGAGGCATTCAAATGAGCTACTCACACACACACACACACACACACACACACACACACACACACACACACACACACACACACACACTCTCTCTCTCTCTCTCTCCTCTTCCTCCCTTCTCATTTCTCTCAAACTTTCCTCTCTTTTTCTTTTCCTTTCTCCCATTTCGTCATTTTATTTTTATTCCTCACCTCCCTGTCTCCACCTCCTCTATATTCCCTCTTCCTTACCTGGTCTGAATGTCTATGTAAATCTCTGTAAATCTATATCACAGCATCCATTGTTTCCTCGCCTTTCGCAAGTTTTCTCTGTACTTTTGTCTTCCTCTCATTATTCTATTTATATTTCTCCTCCGTTTTCCTTTTCCATCTTTCTTTATTCATTTCATTTTTCCATTATTTCCATTCCCTTTCATTCGCTTCCCTTCCCCTTCCTTTCCCTTCCCCTCCCTTCCCTTCCCTTCCCTTCCCTTCATTTATCTTATTTTTCCTTCCCAACACTTTCCCACCCTTCCCTTCCTTTCCCTTCTCCTCTCCTCCTCTATCTTCTCTTCCCCTCCCTACCCCTGCCCTCCCTTTCCTTCCATTCCCTTCCCTTCCATTCGCTTCCCTTCCCCTCCCCTCCATTCCCTTTCCTTCCCTTCCCTTCCCTTCACTTCCCTTGACTTCCCTTCCCTTCCCTTCCCTTCCCTCCCCGTCTCTTTCCTTCCTTCCCTGCCCTTCCCTCCCCTTCCCTTCCCTTCCCTTCCTCTTGCAAACTTTCACCACTTTTCTCATCTCTCTCTCTCTCTCTCTTTAAACATACATATATATTTACAGACCCAAAGGTGCACTGCCGTGTGCTGCCTATTCAAAGGGCAAAGTCTATATAAAAGAAGAAAAAGAATATCTAAAGATAAAAAACATACATTATGAAATTATAAATTTTCACATGTATCCACACAGCACTGTCATATATCCACACTGCACTGTCATTAAAGTGTCATTGGGGTAGGAAGTGTGCTTCTCCAGTGGTGGGCCGCCAGCTTAACTTCCTGTGTGTTCATCCCCCGGACGTGAGGGACGGTGGCCGTGAACACATTCCACATCCGGGAGACTCTACTCACAAAGGTGCGTTGGTGCTGGCTGGTGCGGGAACGTGGCACCTCCACTGCATCACCACGGGATAGCACCGTTCTCGTGTCCCGCGTGGTGACTCTCGGAGGTTGACGTAGTCCCGCCAGGTATGGCACTTCCTGCACCTGTGCTTTGTGGAGAACAACAAGCGCTGCGACGTCTCTGCGGTGTTCCAGCGAATCGACGGAGCTGGGAGTCTCCGTCTGGGCTGGGGGGTCTGCAGCATCCACCAGTCGCAGCGCCCGTCGCTGGATGCTGTCGAGTTTCCCGCTGTGCGAGGCAGCACACGACACCCAAGAGAGGGCAGCGTACTCTAGGTAAGGCCGTATTTGGGCCTTATAGAGCAACAGCCTCCCTTTTTTGTCGAGGTAGCTGGCCACTCTTCGCAGGCAGGAGACTCTGTGGGAGGCCTTTTGGGCAATGTGTTTGATGTGGCTTTCAAACCGTAGCCCTCGATCCACTTCCACTCCCAGAATCTTCACGGATTCCTGGAGTGGGAGGGGGACGCCACCAAAGCTTAGCTTCCCCTCCACTGCTGGCCCGGCAGTGGGGGATCGAGAGACCACCATTGCCTGGGTCTTCTCCGGGGCAAAGGTCACCTGCCAGCGGGCACCCCACTCCTGTAGCACCTTCAGCTGCTGATTGACCTCATCAGCAGCTCGCCCACTGTCTTGTCTGGGGCAGGTGCAGGAGAGAGTGCAATCATCAGCGTAAGCTGAGATTGGCGGCAGCTGCTGAAGAAGGTCGTCCACGTAGATATTCCACAGGACTGGCCCCAGCACTGAACCCTGTGGCACTGATGCCTCCACTGGCAAGGACTCGGACGCCTGCCCGTTAACGACGACCTGAAGCGTCCTTCCTTGCAGGTAGTCTCTCAGGAGCTGAAGGAGGTCGCCTTGGATTCCCTTAGCGCGGAGCTTCTCGAAGAGGCCACCGTGCCAAACTCTGTCGAAAGCACCCGCTATGTCCAGGGCCACCACGCAGGCCGTCGTCAAGGGCGTCCTGCCAACTCTTGGTGAGAAGCATGAGCGGATCAGAGGTGGACCGGCCAGGTCTGAACCCAAACTGTTGGTCCGAGAGGAGGTAATTGTCCTTGAGATGGCGACAGACTACGTCTGCCACAAGCCTCTCGAACACTTTCCCCACCACAGACAGCAGGGAAATGGGCCGGTAATTTTTGGGGTCAGACCTGGAGCTCCTTTTGTAGACGGGAACCACTCGAGCCTCTTTCCACGTTGATGGCCAGATGTTTTCCCGGAGGCAGGCAGAGAAGACTGTAGTGAGAGGGGCAGCCAGCTCGTGGGCACAATGCTTCAGCAGGTGCGGGCTGAGGTCATCGGAGCCAGACGCCTTCTGGGTATCCAGCCCTCGCAGCAGGCGTTCAACCAGCACCTGTGTCACCTCCACCTTGGTGACGGTCTCCTCACATTGCTGTACCAAACGAGGCGGTGACTGTCCGGGGTCGTCCACCCTCATCTTCCCGGCGAAGAGGCTGGCCAGCAGCTGGGCTTTCTCCTTGCTGCTGGTGGCCACCGTCCCGTCTAGCCTTGAGAGAGGAGGAATCGCGTCCTGGCGACTAATCCCCTGCCTTTCCTTGACAAGGGACCACCAAGTCTTGTTGCCTACCCCTGCTCCACACAGCTTGCGCCTCATGTCCTCCTCCCACTTCCGTATGGCCCACTTGCTGGTCACCACCATCCTCCTGCAGGCCGCCCGGTGCAGGAGCTTGTTGCGCCGAGTCGGGTTCCGTTTGTAGCGGAGCCACGCTGAGTACTTAGCGTCGGCAGCAACACGGCAGCGGTAACCAAACCATGGTTGGTCTGCTGGTTTGGTGGTGAACTCTCGGTGGGGCACATGTCGCTTCTGGAGGGCCAAGAGTCGGGAGATGAGGGCTTGTGCCATGCTCTCCGCCCCGCCTCTCTCAAGAGAACAATGAGAAGCAGCACTTTCTTTTACGAGAGAGAGAGAGAGAGAGAGAGAGAGAGAGAGAGAGAGAGAGAGAGAGAGAGAGAGAGAGAGAGAGACGTTGGGATACTGTTATGTCTCAGTTTGTGTTGTTTGTTTCGTGTTCAGAACGCGTTAAACAAGTTTGTATGTGTGCGTGTGTGTGTGTGTGTGTGTGTGTGCGTGTGCGTTTGGTTCTGCCTCTGGAGTTTGTTCAATTTTGTTTGTCTTTTTTTTTTGTGCATTTCAAACTAGTTTTTTTTATATTTTCCAGTTACTGTTTTTTCCTGTTTGTCTCTGTCTGTCTAACTTTGTCTTGTATGTCTTTATGTGTGTATTTATGTTTGTATGTATGTATATGTATGTATGTATGTATGTATGTATATATGTATGTGTGTATGTATGTATGAAAAAGAAAACCTTGAATTAAGTTATCATTATTTTTGTATTATTTTCATTATCATTTATTTTATTTTTACTCTGTCTTCATCATTTCTTCTCCTGGCTCCTTATTTTTTATTTTTCTTCTTTCCGTTTCTTCATTTTCTTTGGTAAGCGGACAGGCCAGGATTAGATCTCTCTCTCTCTCTCTCTCTCTCTCTCTCTCTCTCTCTCTCTCTCTCTCTCTCTCTCTCTCTCTCTCTCTCTCTCTCTCTCTCTCTCTCTCTCTCTCTCTCTCCCAACAATATCGCTTTTCATGGACTTAATCTTCCTCCTCTTCCTCTTCCTTCTTCGCCTCCTCTTCCTTCATTCACTTTCTTCCTTTTCCATCTTCCTTTTTTTCATTATATCTATTCATTATTTTATTCATTTTACTTCATTTCTTGTCATTTACCTTCTCTTCCATCCTTTGCTTCTTTTCACGGTCCTTCTCCTCCTCCTCCTCCTCCTCCTCCTGGTAATCGGGTCTCAAGTTCTCAAAATATCGAAAATGGTGTAAATATCTACTTAGTCTCCTCCTCCTCTTCCTCCTTATCCTCTTCTTGCTTCTTATCCTCCTCCTCCTCCCCCTCCTTCTTCCCCTCCTCCCCTTTTTTATCTCCTTTTGCCTAAACTTTCATCATCCTCTTCGCCATCAAAGTATCCATCTTTTTCTCTTCCATCCTCTTCTTTTTCTTCCATCACCTCCACCTCTTCTTCATTATCTAATTCCTCTTTTTTCTTCTCCTTTTCTTCCTTCATCGACCTGTTCCTTTTCTTCCTCCTCTTCCCATCGCTTTCCTTCTCTTCCTCCTCCTCCTAAATTTTCCTTCGGTCTCCTGTTCTTCATTTTTCTCCTCCCATCATTTTCCTTCTCTTCCTTCTCATCCTCCTTCCTTTCTCCCTCGACTTCTGCTATTTTTAAACCTTTTTAGGCTTCTCCTTTTCATCATTTTCCTCAACTTCTCTCCTCTTCGTCTTTGTTTTCTCTCCGCTTTCCTCTTCCTCTTCTCCTTCCCATATATTCTCATCCTTGTCTTTGTCTTTCTTCATCTTTTCTCGTTCCTTTCTCTCCATTTTCACATATTTCCCTTCCTCCTTTTCCTTCTTCCTCCACAATTCCTTCCCCAACCCCTCTATCCCTTTCTGACAACCACAACCACCCCTTACAACCCGTTTCCACAACCCACACACACAACCCCTCCTCCCCAATCCCTTTCCTACCCCCCACCTCCACCTCCACACAACCTACCATCTCCCTACCCCACCAGTCCTCCTTCTACATCCCACACTCAACCTCACACCCCTTCACACTATCTTCCCCTCACCCCACCCAACCCCACCCTCTCTAACCCCCCTTACAGACTGCAGACCTGGACGTAATTCTGGTAAATCCTGTGCCCCGGGTGTGTGGAAATAAAAGAAACACATTAGCGGCAGCGGCTTTAATCCGTTCGGGGCGCCAGAGTCTTGTCCGAAGGGATTTATTTGGCGCTCCCATTAAAGGCGTGGAGGGAATGCGTTCACGGCGAGTTGGATCCCCTTGCTGTTTGTTGATGGTAGTGGTGATGATGGTTGTGGTAGTGGAGAGGCTGGTAACCGCTTTCATTTAATTTTAAGTAAAGGAAGCAGCTCAAAAAAGTAATGATGAAAAAATAAAGCCTGCTAAACACTGCCCCTATAAAAATAAGTTCAGAAGAGTAGCCAAAAGAGAGGTCAAAGAGAGGTCAAAGCTCGTAGGGTCTGTTTTTTGGGGTTGGTGTGCTTGGGGTTCATGTTAGTGGTAGTGGTAGAGATTGTGCGTGTAAAGGTTAAGTTTGGAGCATACGATACAGATGCGCGTGGCCTCAGCGTTCATCTTCGTTGCATTGACAGAGTTGGTAGTAGTAGAGAGGCTGGGAAACGCGTTGATATGGTTCTGTCTAGCGGTTGTTTTCTGCGGTTTGGGTTTATTAGTAGTTTAAGGGAGGTGTATTAAAGATAAAGCTTAAGGCATATACTATTGATGCGTGTGGTGATGATGGTATAGAAGATGATGAAGCTTTGTCTACTAGAGGTTGTCTTTGTGGTGTCTGTGGATTGGGTTGAAGTTCCTTAGCGATGGTAGGAAAGGTAAAGTTATGTTTGAAGTGTTTGCTATTTATGTTTGGAATTGGAATGTTAGTGGTGGTAGTAAAGTTCGGGGCATAAGCTATAGCTGCGCGTGTCGTCGGTGCTCATCTCCGTGACATTGGCAGTGGTGATGGTATAAGATAATTTTTTGTTAAGTTTGGTTGTTGTGGGAAACATAGATGATGGAAAATAGGCAGGAATAGAAGGAAATATGCAAGACAAAGAGGCCTGGAGAAAGAAATGGAATAGATGAGGAGAGAGAGAGAGAGAGAGAGAGAGAGAGAGAGAGAGAGAGAGAGAGAGAGAGAGAGAGAGAGAGAGAGAGAGAGAGAGAGAGAGAGAGAGAGAGAGAGAGAATATATCTGACTTTGAAGGAAAATTAGGAAAACGTGAATAAAAAGACTGATTAAAAGGAAGAAGAAAGAAGAAAAAAATGAAAACTAAGAAGAAAAATAACAAAATAAAAAATAGTGGGTGAGAGAGAGAGAGAGAGAGAGAGAGAGAGAGAGAGAGAGAGAGAGAGAGAGAGAGAGAGAGAGAGAGAGAGAGAGAGAGAGAGAATGTATCTGACTTTGAAGGAATATTAGGAAAACGTGAAAAAAAGGACTGATTAAGAGGAAGATGAAAGAAGAAAAAAATGAAAACTTAAAAGAAAAATAACATAATAAAAAATAGAGAGAGAGAGAGAGAGAGAGAGAGAGAGAGAGAGAGAGAGAGAGAGAGAGAGAGAGAGAAAAAAAAAAAACTTTAAAGACTTCACTTAATGCGTTCCTTAAAGAAGTTGTTATATGCAAGTGAGTCCGTAATTTTCTTGTAATTTAGCCGTTAATTTAGTTTTAATGTTCCGTAATTCCCTTTTATCGCGGCCAGTTACTTTCCCGAGAGGCGGCGGCACTTGAAGCGGCCTGTAATTTATGGCCGAATTACGCGCCTAACTTAATGCCGACTAAATGAACTAAATGCCTTGCTTGGGCCGCTCAGCACACGCGGGAATTTAATTTGCTGTTTTATTAATGCCGGGTGTGGAGGTGGTGTTTTATTTTGTGGGTATGTGTGTGTGTGTTCGGTGGGAAGAATGAATTAGTTTTGCTGGTTTGTGAATGGCGTTGGTGTGTGTTATTTGGCTTGTGTTAGAAGAAGGGTTAACTTAGTAGGGCTAATTTGGTGTTTTATTAATGCCGGGTGCGTTTTTTTGTTTTTTTGTTTTTTTTTACTTGGGAAAGAATGAATTAATTTTGTTTGTTTGTAGAGGGGTTGTGTGTGTGTTTTTTATGCTTGTGTTAGACGATTGAATAGTTTTTGAATGGTTAGTAAGGGGTGTTCTGTTTTCTTACTCTTAATGCTTCCTTTTTTATGTGTTCCATGGAAAAAATGAATTAATTTTGTTTGTTCGTAAGGGGGTTGTGTGTGTGTGTTCTTATGCTTGTGTTAGACGATTGAATAGTTTTTGAATGGTTAGGAAGGGGTGTTCTGTTTTCTTACTCCTCCTGCTTTCGTTCTTAAGTGCTCGGTGGAAAGAATGAGTTAATTTTGTCGGTTTGTGAGTGGGGTTCGTGTGTGTCTTTGGCTTGTGTTAGACGATGGAATAACTTTGTGGTTTGTAAATGAGTCCTTTGTTCTGTTACCGATTTGTTGAACGAAAGAGTAATTAAATTTGCTGCTGTTTTGTAAATGGCGCGGTTTTTTATGAAGAAATAACTTTGTGTTTAGTAACTCATGACTCGTGTTTTTTATGTGATGAAACAAATAATATTTTAGCGTTCCATATACAGCGCTTTTTATAATCTCATCGAAAGAATAATATAATTTAGAGTTTTGAAAGTGACTGTGATGCATTTTATTATTTTTTTATTTACTCTGAAGTGTATAAAGTCGTACATTTTTTTCTACCTAGACTTTAAAAAACGATATATTTGGCAGAAAGGAAAAAATAAATCAGTAAAAGAACCTACCGATTATTTTCTCAGTTTTGATATTTTATTCACTTTCCATCGCCGAATACAAACTTACAAACAATACTTTCCTCCTTGTAATTTCCTAGTTTCGGTATTGTGTTATTTTCACGTCTAACGGAAATACTAAAGGCTTGAGAGAGAGGAGAAAGGGGGTCGGGCAGCTGCTGTGTTTGTGTGTGTGTGTGTGTGTGTGTGTGTGTGTGTGTGTGTGTGTGTGTATGTATATATAGCAAGACCAACTTAAGGGGAATGGTGGTGCTTTGGGGCATGTTAGAGCGGAATGAGAGAGAGAGAGAGAGAGAGAGAGAGAGAGAGAGAGAGAACTATGCACAACCCCTCATTTGACTTCCCTTCCTCTTCTCTTCCTCTCCTCTCCCTTCATTCACATTTCCGTTCCCTCTAATCCTCTCCTTCTCCCCTTTCCTTCCCTCCCTCTCTTCCGTCCTCTCTTCAATCACACTTATATTCCTTCCCCCTTCCTTTCCTTTGTTTATTCCGTCACGTCTCCCTTCCTAGCCAAATGCCTCCTTTTCCTATTCCTTTTTATTCCTCTACTTCCCTTTCCTTTAACTACTCTCTCACTCCTCTTTTCTTCCTCTACCTTTCCTCTAATCCATTATCTCGCTCTTACCTGGTTTCCTTTGTCTCGCCTCACCTTTTTAAATCCTCAACTGTCCTGTATTCTTGTCTCTGTTTATAGGCAAGGGAGGTAAGGGAGGAGGAGGGTGATGTTAGGATGGAAACCAGAGAGGGGGAAGGAGTAATCGAATGAGGGTACCTTGCTATATCCTCTCCCTCATCCATCTATTCATTTGCCTGGCCTACCTTCCCTCCCTCCCTCTCTCTCTCTCCCTCCCCTCTCTCCTTTTATCTGTGCTTCCTAATTAATTTTCACTACCTTCCCCCTATCCACTCTGCTCCTCTTCCCTTCTCTTCCATCGGCTCATCTCTACCCAAAACGGAAGGGTAGGCCAGCACTCTCTCATTGTTTCCTTCATTTTAGTTTCCTGGTTCTTATACGCAAGTTTCTTACTTAATTTTCACTTCCTTCAACTGTCCACACTGCCCGCCTAGCCTTCCTTCTTTCACTTCACCCCACTTCCCTCGCCTAAGCTCTCTCTACTCTCCCTCAGACTGAAGGATAATGGTGTCTCCTTTACTTTCTTTTCTGTCCCTTACATCGACGCTTCTCTGTACCTAAAACGAAATGGTAACGCTTTTTCTCCTTCTCATACTTTCCTTTCCCTTTCCTCTCCTCTCCACCTAAAACTGAAGGCTAACGTTCTCTCCTTATTTTCTCTTTTTCTGTTTCCTGGTTTCCTCCCCTCGTCTCACCACCAAAATTGTAGGTTAGCGCTCTCTCCTTGTCTGCCCACTCCTGCTTGTTCCTTTCCTCCACGTCCTCGGCCCACGTGTTATTGTAGTGTACCTTTCTCCCTACGGCCCAAGCGAGGTAGCTGAGGACACGCGATGCCAACCTTCTCTACTCGAAGCCCGGGATGGAAAGAGGAAAGTTTAGGAAAGAAATTGATTTTTTTTTTTCTACTTTATGAAGATGCTATGCGTGAGACTTGATCAATAAAAAAAGTATAGTTGGTTAAATCTTTTTCTTTTTTGTCTTCTTTTTCTTCATTTTCATTGTTATTTCCACGATCACCTTCTTCCTCTTCGTCCTGTGTAACTTTTTTTCCTCTTCCATTTCTGGTTTTCCTTTTCCCTATTTTTCTTCTTTCTACTTTCCATGTCAGATTACTTTCTTAATTTTCTTTTTTTCTTTCTGTACTCTAGCCCGGAAGGAAAGAGGAGAGTTTAGGAAAGAGCTTGAATTTTTAACTTTACTGAGATACTATGCGCGATACTTGATGGATAAAATGGCAGGGAAGCTACATAGTTAAGGGAAAGACTGGGCTGTAGATCGATGGAGTAAATAATGAAGAAAATAGGATTATGAAAGAGACTGACATTTTTTGCTTTTTGAAGATATTATGCGCGAGACTTGATAAATAAAAGGGCAGGGAAGCTACATAGTTAAGGGAAAGACTGGGCTGTAGATCGATGGAGGAAATAATGAAGAAAATAGGATTATGAAAGAGACTGACATTTTTTGCTTTTTGAAGATACTATGCGTGAGACGATAAAAAAAAGCATGGAAGCTACATAATTAAGGGAAAGACTGGGCTATAGATCGATGGAGGAAATAATGAAGAAAATAGGATTATGAAAGAGACTGACATTTTTTGCTTTTTGAAGATACTATGCGTGAGACGATAAAAAAAAAGCATGGAAGCTACATAATTAAGGGAAAGACTGGGCTATAGACCGATGGAGGGAATAATGAAGAAAATATGTTAATGAAAGAGATTGAAGCTAGTAATTTATGGATACATGATTAAGACTTGACTAATATAAAAGCATGAAAGAAAATTAGTTAAGAAATCAATAAGGTTTTTGATACATCAATTGAGTAATATGAAAGATAATGGAAATCTTAGGAAAATTATTTATTAGTGAGATTGTGAAAGATCAGTGATTAGAAATGGTGAAATTAGTCAGAAGAAAAGGAATGGTAAAATAAAGTGAATATTAAAAGCAAAAATTAATCAAAAAAATAAATAAAATCCGTCAAAATTAAATAAACAAAATATGGACAAGTAAGCGACATCGAGGTCTATTTCAGTAACCCATCAAGGAAATTGCCAAGCATTTTATTTCCATTTCCTCGCTAGTCATAATTGTACGTTCCTAGAAATTGTTTTAACTTCAACACACGCTCAGGATGTTTGTGTGTTTGTGTGTGTGTTTGAACGACCTGCCGGGGTAAAGAAAACACGACCAAATGTTTTAGTGAGGTCGACTTTTTTTTTTTTTTTTTTTTTTTTTTAGGTAAAAGTTGAAGGTCTGATTAATGGTTTTCTGATTGCCTTTCTTGGGACTAAAAATGTGAGTGTTTTATGTTAATCTTTCTGTATGTGTGTGTGTGGGTGGGTGGGTGAGGGGAGTGTCTTTCTGTCTGTTAGTGAATATGTCTCTGTTTGTCTGTCTGTGTTGTTCTCTGTCTTTATTTGTCTGTTTGTGTCTGTGTTTATTATTAAATGCGTCTGTTTTTTTGTGTGTGTGTTTTTTCCTCGTCCACCTACTCCAATCTTCCTCCTCTTCTTCCTTTTCCTCCTTTTCATCTTCCTCCGTTTCCTCTCCTTTCTTTTAGGTTAACCGATCTCGTTCTTATTATTTTTCCATGTCCTCCTCCATCTCTTCCTCCTCCTCCTCTTCCTCCTCTTCTTCAATTTTCATTCCTTCCTCTTACTTCCTCCATTTTCAGTCTCCTCTCCTTTTACCTCTTCCTTCTCTCTTTACCCTTCTTTTAATCTCTTCCTCCTCCCCCTCCTCCTCCTCTTTCACATTCTTCCTTTTTTCCTCCTCCTCCTCCTCCTCCTCCTCCTCTACGGTGTGTCTTGGTGTTGAATCCGCTTCTAAATTATTGATGTGAGAGAGAGAGAGAGAGAGAGAGAGAGAGAGAGGGAGAGGGAGAGAGAGAAAGGGGGACGGGGGAGGAGGTGGAAAACGTGTGTGATTGAGTTTGTTATTCCTTCATTTTCTCTTCCACTTCCTCTTTCTCCTCCTCCTCCTTCTTCTTTTTCTCCTCTTCCTCTTCCTCCTCTTCCTTCATCCACCTTTATCTTCATTTTTCCTCCTCTTCCTCTGTTTTTCACCTTTTTCCGCTCATAAATTATTTTCTTTCTCTCACCTCCTCCTCCTCCTCCTCCTCCTCCTCCTATCCTCCTCTTCCTCCTCCTCTTCCCCTGCAGGATTTGGGGCCTCGTGGGGGATTAGGTACACCGGATTACCTCACTTTATCTCTTGTTTGGGAGGTAGCGGGGGGGGGGGGGGGTAATAGTAACATAATAGTAATAGTAGCAATAGTAATAAGAGGAAGAAAATGTGATGAAAAGCAGATGGAAGAGGAGGAACAAGAAGAGGAGAAGGAGGGGGAACAGGAAAAAGAAAACGAGGGGAAAAACGAAGAGGAGGAGGAGGAGGAGGAGGAAGAGGAGATGAAAGGAAGACAATAAGGAGGAGAGAGCAAAGAGGGATGGAGGAAGGGAGGTGGTGGTGATGTTGATGGAGGTGGTGGTGATGTTGATGGTGGTGGTGGTAGTGGTGATGTTGATGGTGGTAATACGAGCAATAATAATAGTAACTAAAATAAAATAGTAATGGTAAGAAAAGAAGAAGAACAAGAAGATAATGAAGAAAAAGAACAAGCAAAAGAAAGTAAAATGATAATAATAAGAAAAAATGAAGATGAAGGAGAAAAAATTGGAGTGGAAGAAAATAAACTAATGATAAAAGAGTAATAATTATAATAATAATAATAATAATAATAATAATAATAATAATAATAATAATAATAATAATAATAATAATAATAACGATGATAATGACGGTAATTACAATGACTCTTATAATAACTTTTTACACTAATATTAAAAAAAATTCCGGACCTTTATTTTTTTCTTTCTTTACTGTAGAAAAAAAAAACTAAGTCGCATTTTATTTCCCTCGTCGTCATAATCGCACAAAAAAGTAAAAGTTGCAGCCATCTTTTTTTTTTTTTCCTCACGATATTAATTTTCCTCCTTTGCTGACCTGCTTATAACCTCTCCTCCTCCTCCTCCTCCTCCTCCTCCTCCTCTCTTCCTCCTCTTCCTTCATCTCCCCTCAGCATTCTTTTTTTTGTTCTTCTTTTTACCTTTCCTGCCTATGATCTTCTTTCTCTCCTTTCTTCTTCTTCTTCTTCTTCTTCTTCTTCTTCTTCTTCTTCTTCTTCTTCTTCTCGCTTCAGTAATCTCCTGCTTATAACCTCTCCTTCTCCTCCTCCTCCTCCTCCTCCTCCTCCTCCTCCTCCTCCTCCTTGTTCTCTTCCTCCTCCTCCTTCATCTCGCCTCAGCATTCTCCTTTTTTTGTTCTTCTTTTTATCTTTCCTGCCTATGATCTTCTTTCTCTCGTTTCTTCTTCTTCTTCTTCTTCTTCTTCTTCTTCTTCTTCTTCTTCTTGCTTCGGTAATCTTTCTCCTTTTTTTGTTTTTCTTTTTAACTGTTTTTCTCCGATATTTTCTTCTCTCTCTCGTTTCAGGCTTTCGTTTTATAAGTGGTGCGTCGTTTTATAAGTGGTGCGTCGTTTTATAAGTGGTGCGTCGTTTTATAAGTAGTGCGTCGTTTTATAAGTGGTGTGTCATTAACCTTTACCATATGTCACCTGCTTCCCCTTCACTCTTTTTTTTTTTTAATCTATAATTGAAACGCAAATTAAATATCTAGTCTTTTTTCTTGCATTTTTTCTCTCTTTTTCTTTCCTCTAATCTCCTTTTTCTCTCGTTTCAACCTTTCATAACCTTTGACCCCTACCACTCGCATCGTGTTCACTCTTTTCTTTTACATATGAATTGAGACGTATAAAAAAGTAGGTCTGTTTTTTTTCTTTCTTTCTTTTCTCTCTCTCTCTCTCTCTCTCTCTCTCTCTCTCTCTCTCTCTCTCTCTCTCTCTCTCTCTCTCTCTCTCTCTCTCTCTCTCTCTTTTGCCCTTCGTTGTCGAGAGGTTCAGATTCATGGATGTTTAATGTGATGAAAATTGAAAGTCGTGTTCGGGAGTGAGGCGAATTTTCCCACAACTTGTGACATCATAATTAAAACTCTTATTCCCTCGAGAGGATAAAGGAGGAGGTGAGGAGGAGGAGGAGGAGGAGGTGGAGGAGGAGGAAGAAAAGAAGAACAAGAAGACGATGAGGGGTAGGTGGAGGAAGAGAAAGATAAAGAAAAGGAGAAAGAGGAGGAGGAGGTAACCGACAAGGAAGAAGAGAAGGAAGAAGAAGGGGACTGACAAGCTAGTGAATGATTTGATACACACACACACACACACACACACACACACACACACACACACACACACACACACACACACACACACACAAACAGCACCTCTCCCCCCCCACCCCCCGACACACACACCTGCCTTGTTAGTGTTTCTGACTTAATAACACTCTGACTTTGAGGAACGCAAAACATCCCTCGCTTCCAACAACTGCGAACGTCACGCGCCTTTGATCCCGCCCTTCACAACATTATCATAGCCAGAAGGAGGAGGAGAGGACGAGGAGGAGGAGGAGGAGGAGGAGGAGGAGGAGAGGACGAGAAGGAGGAGGAGGAGGAGGAAATGAATAGCAAGAACACTAATAAGGACAGGAACGAGAATGAAAAATAGGAGATAACTTGAACGAAGACAGAGGATAATGGAAGAATGAAAGACAAGATATGCAGAAATAGAAGAAAAAATTGATAAAAAATGAAAGTAGAAATGGAAGAAAGGGGGAGAAGAAATCGAGGAGAAAAAAAGAGCTGCGCTAAACGAAGAGGCAGAAAGTGACAATGGAGAGAAATGAGGAAGCAAAAGAAGAAGAACAAGAGCTAGAACAAAAACAGCAAAGAGAAAAAATATGAAAGAAAGTAAAGAAAACTAAAAAAAAGAATGTAGAAAAAGAAAGAAAAAGAGGGAAGAGGAAAACCAGAAAAGGAGAAGGAAAAGCAGATAGAACTACACTAGAACGAGAGGAATGTGAAAATAACAAGAAAACAAGAACCAAAACAAGAAGACGAAGAAGAAGGAGAGGAGAAGGAGGTGGAGGCGGATCTTCCCTGTAAGTATATATCCCTGAGTGGTCGCGTGAAGGTCAGCGGAGAGAAGCTAGTCAAAAGGCAGCGGCAGATTCCTGAGCTCTTTACACTCGCTTCTTCCCTTTCTCGGCGGCGTCCCTCAAGGCGAGAGTGACGTCAAGCACTTATTTTTTTGTCTCGTAACCTCGATGCTCTCTTGCTGCCCTTGCCTTGACCTTCGTACTCCTCCGGTTAATGATTCTTCGTGATGCTGAAGTCCTACATTGCGACCTAACTTAACACTTGTCTTTCATGTTTATATTCTCGCGATGTTGCGTATGTTATGAAGAGGACAAGGAAGAAATACCATAACGATAACGAGGAGTAAGAGAAGAAATATTAGACGGGAACAAGAACGAGAACTAAAAGGAAAAGAAAAAAAAGAAAACATGAAGAGAGAGGAAAATAGAGACCAGATACAAGTGAAAATGAAAAACTAAATGGACTAAAATCAAAATATGTCATGTGAAAAGCGCCTATGAATTCTGAGTTTTAGATTTCAGTACAAACACGAATATTACTGACTGATTTTATTTTTTTTCTCACACCTAATTCGCCTGACGCCACACACGTTCCAAGAGTCATAAATTGAAGTGACGAAAATTACAGGAAAGAAAAATCAAAACATGTTGCAGATAATGGTCAAATAATGGTGGATTTTAGATTTCGTCACCAATATAAAGTGACTCGATATTCTACTTTATTTTCACCTAATTCGCCTGACGCCACACACGTTCCAAAACTCATAAATTAAAGCGACGAAAATTAAAGGGAAATCAAAAATACCAAACTCGTGTCTCCGCGCTGTAAATAGTGTTAACGTGATGGCGTGAGCGTGCAGCCTTTAGCGCGCAAGATTACCGTGATGGGAATTCAATTAAGTTGTAACTGGTCATTAATTTCATATTTGCTTATTCCACGAACCGTCACTAATCGCGTCATTTTATGCTCTCCTGCTTCACTCCTCGGCCATGAAGCACCGGTATTTATTATCTATTTATTATCTATTTATTATTATTTTTATTATTATTATTATTATTATTATTATTATTATTATTATTATTATTATTATTATTATTATTGTCAGTTTTAGGATTATTTGTTTTATCTATCATTACATCTACATCAACTTTAACCACTACTGCTACTGATGCTGATGCTGTTACTATTACTGCTACTTCTACTACTAATACAATTACTACTACAACTACTACTACTACTACTTCAACCAATTTCATTACTTTAATAACTACTACTATTACCTACTAACTTTGCTGAACAACGGAGCAATTAGTGAAAGCACCCGACACACACACACACACACGAACACAAACACAAACACAAACACACACACACACACACACACACACACACACACACACACACACACACACACACACACACACACACACACACACACAAATACACACACGCACCTTCAATACCCTTTACCCACACACAGACTGTAACAAATTTAAATCAATCACTGGACACAAAAAAAGGCTGAATCAATTAAACAAGATTTGGCCGCTAAGTCGACGCGCACCGTACAAAGTCGCGGCCAAAAGATATAACCCAGACTTAGCTTCCAAGCCGCGCGTCCCTCACTGAGCGCGCCGCCGTTCACCCCTCCACCCCCAAAGCCTGAGTTGATGGCCGCAATACTGATGGGAACTGGGAGCCGTATTACTGTTGCTATAGTTAGAAATATTGAATTGATATGAAATTTGTAGTAGTATGAAGTGGATCGTGGTGTTTTTTGGGGTATAGGTATTCGAGGATGTCCCAAACTCCGTCGCTTTTTATCTACAGAGTTATTGAATGAATACGAAATTAATAGAAGTATCAAGTGAATAGTATTATTTTTTGGTATAGTTACCCGAGGATGTCCCAAAATTATTCTCTCTTTATATGTAGAGTTGCTGAGTGGATACGAAATTAATGGAACTATTGGACCTGTTATTTTTGCTCTAGGTAGTGGAGCAAGTCCCAAAGCACTACACATTTTATACACAGGAATGTTAAATGGATACGAAGCTAAATGGAAGTATTCTGGGAACTGCATTATTTTTTGCTACTGTTAGTCGGGGATGTCCCAAAATGCGTCACACTTTATACCTAGAATTACTGAAGGGATGTGAAATTAATGGAAGTATCAAGTGAATCGTCTTATTTTTCGTAGATTAAGTCGAGCAAATCCCCAAAATGCGTCACTCTTTATGCATGGAATTACTGAAGGGATGTGAAATTAATGGAAGTATTAAGTGAATCGTGTTATTTTTGGTATATTAAGTCGAGCAAATCCCCAAAATGCGTCACTCTTTATACATGGAATTACTGAAGGGATGTGAAATTAATGAGAGTATTAAGTGAAGCGTATTGTTTTTTTGGTATATTTAATCCAGCAAGCCCCCAAATGCGTCACTCTTTATACATGGAATTATTAAATGGATACGAAATTAACAGAAATATCAAGTTGGCAATATTATTTTTTTCCTTTAGTTAATGCTGCAAATTCCGACACGCGTCCATCATTATACTCGGAATCATTGAATGGATATAATTAATAGAACTCTCCCCTGAAACGTTTTATTTTTGCTGTGCTTAGTGGGGCAGAGTCCGATACGCTTCCTCTCTCTGCGTAGAACAAGTATATATAGGACTAAAGCATATGTGAATGTTTATGTAGCCTCCTTTCTTTTGTTTTGCTGTTTCCATAATGTCTAATTCAACTCTCTACTAAAGCTTTCTGAATGAGGGCAAGGTGCGCGTGTTTAATCTGATCCTCTGTTTACTTCGCTGTTTCTGTGGTGTCTACTTTAACTATCCCTTATGTTTATCAAGTCTATTTATTTTGTTGTCTCCGTAGTGAATAATCTAACTCCCTACCAAGCCAGTGTGAATAGGTGTGAGGTGCGCGTCTTACTAATTATCAATAATCTTTTTTTTAATTCTAACAAACCAGCGCGAAGTATATCTTATCTCCTTTTTTTTTTTTGCTTGTTTGTTTTGCTGCTTCAATGCTGTCTAATTCAACTCCATACCAAGCTTGCGTGAATAGATGCGAGGTGAGTATGTTTATTTTGATCTATTGTATGTTTTAATAAGCCTGTTTTAACTCCATATTGTCCGGTTTAACACGAGCGTGAATGGGTTCGATATGCGTGGAACTGATTGCCTGTACTTGCCCTTTTAATCCGCCATAGTCCTATTACCTTTCAATATACAATCAATGTGAATGGGAGCGATATATTTGGACCTAGTCAGTTGCATTTGCACTTTTGAGCTCTGCATGGCTCTCTACGCTGCCCAACAAAGCAGGGGTAAATAGGTACGATTTGCATGTGACTAGTTTGCTTTATTTTTCCTATTATTCCTGTTCTTTACGTACCGTGCTGCCTATTCTTTCAATACTTGTATACTAGTGTGAATGAACACCTTTTATATATGCCATACCTTCTCTACTTTTACCCATTACTGTCCAATTTGTCTCATTTCAAAGCACCTCATTAGCTATACTTCTCTATCTCTACTGTTTTCTGTCTACTTTATCTTCTTTTTAAGCACAATGGGCACAATGTACATGTACGTCCTGAGCTATTCCTGCCCAATTGACACGACTTATGTTACATCCTTTGCCATAACTCTCCTATATATACTTACTCTTATACTCCTTACACTCCTATTTATACTATATATTCTTTACTCTTATCATACGCCTTACAGTCTTATTTTTACTCTATTCCATACTCACTAACTTTTTATACTCTACACTAATTCACGCTCTGTGCTCCTTACCCAGCAACATATGTCTCTGTAATGCACTTGTGTTCTAATATAAATAACAAAATAAAATAAATACACATCCAGGTGCCCCAACGAGACCGGTCCGCCAGGTAACTGCAAAGAGTTGACCCGCGGCGCCGTGTTATGTGTTCCCAAAGCGCGCTAATTAATTTCCATAAATACGTAAATGTTTTCCGGCCGTGATCGCATTAGTGAGTCTAACCAATCATGGTGGTACTAGTCATTACTGTAATTGTGTACGCCGAGTGTTTTTGCTGCCACGCTGAGTTCTGTGTTGGTGTGTGTGTGTGTGAGAGGGTATTTGCGTGTGTGCGTGAGTGTGTTAGGATGTTTGTGTGTGTCTGCGTGAGCGTGTTGATGTGTGATTGGGGGGGGGGAGGGGAGATATGTGTGTGTGTGTGTGTGTGTGTGTGTGTGTGTGTTTGGGAGAGGAGGCGTGGTTGTGTGTGTTTGTGTGTGGGGGAAGGAGGGTTGTGTTTGTCTGGGGAAATTGGAGGTATCTGTGTGTGTGTGTGTGTGGGGGGGGTAGTAAATAATAAATGTAACGGCAAGATAAGAATTAAGACACTTTTTTAAGATATGTCATAAAAATCGTAATCCCATGATGCTACTAAAAAAAAATGTGTGATAAAAAATTAAGAACCGTATTAAGATGTGACATAAAAAAGTTTAATCCGCTGCTATTTTGTTTTCTTTCTTTGTTTATTCCCCTTGATCTTTCCTTTCCCTGACCGTAAAAAAAAAAAACTAAAGTGCGATTATAATTTTGATTCTTATTGAGATGTGACGAATTGTTTATTGATATGATGCCCAAAAATAGAGAACTTAAAGTGGAATAATCGAACAGCATGTGGAGACGAGTGGAGGAGACTCGAACAGCATGTGGAAACTCGAACAGCATGTGGAGACGAGTGGAGGAGACTGTGTTTTTGGAGAGTGCGGTGTATCAGTGGTAATGGCCGCCAATAATGATGATGGTGATGACTTAATTTAATCTTAATGGAACTCGGCATTAAGGGCATTTTTTCTCACCCCGAGGTAATTTTCAGCCTCGCGACAATGGCTTTCCGGATAAATTGTAAGATGGACACTCGAGGCGGGGGAAAAGAAAGGAATCTGGGACTAATTTCGTGACGGTGAAGCTGAGCGAGAGATTTTTTCCTGCCTCTATCTGCTCTCATAGTGAAAAAATAGTTGAGTTGATGAGAGAGTAAGAAGAAATAAATTAAGAAATGTAATAATTGAAAAAGAGAAGAAAAAAGAAGGGAATCTGGGACTAATTTCGAGACGGTGAAGCTGGGCGAGATGATTTTACTTACTACATTTGGTCTCATAGTGAATAAATAATTGAGAAAACGAGAGAGTAGTCGAAAGAACATGAAGAAATACAATAATATATGTAGTACCGGTAAAAACGTTCTGCCTTTAGTGGATTTGGGGTATCCTATTGATTATATATACAGAACA
Organism: Eriocheir sinensis; assembly: GCF_024679095.1. Taxonomy (NCBI): domain Eukaryota; kingdom Metazoa; phylum Arthropoda; class Malacostraca; order Decapoda; family Varunidae; genus Eriocheir; species Eriocheir sinensis. The sequence continues at coordinate 1,730,143 of NC_066527.1, read as the reverse complement.
ACTTTTTCCTTTATTCCTCGAAAACTTTCCCCTCACGAGTAAATAGATAAACAAGTCAAGTACATAAACAGTCAGATGAAGATATAAGAGATGCACAGTTATCAATATGGTGACTTAAATAAAGAAATTAATATTGTTAACTACCGATTGCAAATAGGGAGGAAGAGCAAGCAATTGAAACTCCTTAACCCGGTTGCAGCGACGGGCCGAATTTGTTGCTTTACCGTGCACCAGCGACGGGCCACATTTTTGCCATGATATAAACCCCCCAAAATAGATGATGTATAAACTGATCACAAATGCGTTAATATATATTATGAAATGGTTTGCGTGAGTGATAATTTTTTTCTCATTTTTCTCGCTTAGAGGGGCCTTTAAGAAACATGATCCCTGCAGCTACCAGCGGATTAATGTTGAGAGGAGTGAGGGAAGGGGGTCGGAGGGTTGACATATATGTATTATCCCCTTAAGAGAAAGACGATGAAGAGTTTTGGATGTACTCACCACGGGCCACGAAGACGACTGCCAGCGTTAGGGCCAGCAGGGGAAGACGAAAGCCAGTGCCCATGACGTCACTTAGGGCAATCACCATCACTATATTACAACTTCCTTCAGCACTATCTTTTTGAGTAGCGTCACAGTGATGTTACTCTAATCTGTGTTGCTGTGTGATGTTGGCTTTCAAATGACATCACCGTATTGTCATTCACTTCGCGAGGTCTTTGTTTTGGTAATTTTGTGGTGTTATTTTCTGTTTGTCCGATGATGATGATGGTGGTGGTAGTTGGTGTCCGGTTTGGCTTTTTCAACAGCATCACAATACCACAATACTGTCATTCGCTTCACGATGTTTCCCTTGTGATGTTCCTGCGATGTTTCTTTCCGTATAACGTCACAGTGTTGCCATTCACTTCACGATATGACTGTAGTGTTGCTGTTTTGATGTTTTCCGTATGACATCACTGTGTTGTCATGCACTTCGTTTGCTTTGTGTTATTCGTTGTAAGTCATCATTCACTCTTAGGACTCATTCTGCCAGCTTTAAAATACTCCTCGTGATATTTTTCTGGTATATTTTTCTGTTGCCTTCGTCACTTGTCAATCAGTGTCTGGGGGCTATGTTATGGTGCGATGTTGTGTGATGTCATGGCACCTACTCTTCGACGCCACCTGTAATTCGATGTATTTTTGATGTCACTATTTTTGCTTTTCGTTGCAATTATAATGTCACTTTTATGATGCCACTCCCTCGTTCTTTGTTATTTTATTTCATCTTTATTTTTTTAGTCCTTGCTTATTCCACGTCACTTTTTTTTTCTTTCTATTTCCTAATATATGTTTGTTCACTTGTCTTGTTTTCCATCAACAAGTATTAATGTGTCTGTAAAGGAAAATGTATGTTAAGCATGTCTACAGGGGAAAGAGGACACATTAAACGACACAGCTGATAAAATACTGATGTGAGAAAGTAAGGAAACGGATGACAGTGAAAGGCAGACACTAACGGATGGACACAAAACAAAAAGAATGATTATAATGTGCAATAATGTCCACAAAATCGGTTTAATTCTGCACTTTATTCGTTATTTAATTAGTGTGTTGTATGTTATGACGGTCCATTGAAACGCGGCCCAGACAGAAGTGAAAATGAAGGCGATTATAATTAACGAGAATTGTTAATAATACGGAAAACGGACGAGTATTAAACGTGATATTGGCAGCTTCGTTATTTTTGCATGATTATAAGTGAGTTTTTTTTTATGTTTGTATTTGATCGAAGGAAGATAATGCAGAGAATAAAAACGTATGAATTGTGAGAGGGATATTGGCATGTAGTTAATATCTATTACACTGGAACTTACTCCTCTGTTTTTCATATGTTATTTTCGTGCTGCGTTTTGTTATTAGTGATGTTTTTTTTCATATGTATAAATTGTCTAAGGAAAAAGAATACTGGAAAACATAATAACTAAAAGAAATATGGCTAATAATTCCGGTCCGCCTTCCTGTTTCCACTAATACTTTGATACTTCAGTTTCTTCAATAAGTATAAGTTGTCTAGTGAAAGGAATACAAGAAATTATAATAATCAAAAGAGAGATATGGTCAATAATTCCGGTCCGACTTCCTGCTTTCGCTAATACTTTGATCCTTCAGTTTCTTCAATACGTATAAATTGTCTAGTGAAAGGAATACAAGAAACCATGATCATCAAAAGAGAGATATTGCTAATAGTTCCGTGCTACCTTCCAGTTTTCACATTATCGTCATAATCGCACAAAAATAAAAAGTTGCAGCCATCTTTTTTTTTCTTTTTTTCCCACGATATTAATTTTCCTCCTTTGGTGACCTGCTTATAACCCCTCCTCCTCCTCCCTCTCCTCGTCCTCCTCCTTTTCCTCCTCCTCCTCCTCCTCCTCCTCCTTCTCCATTCGTTTAAATTATCTAAGGAAATAAAAAAAGGAAAACATATAATCAAAAACAAAGAAAAGCAGTAATAATGATAATTAGTAACTATGGTTTACCTTCTCTTGTTTCTTTAATTCTTTAGTTTTTTTTCAGCGAGTTTATATACCTCCAATTTACCTGTGGAAGGAAACACGAGAAAAAAATATAAAATCACGGCTTAAATTACGCAAACTCTTTCATCCCTTCCTCCTATCGCTTCCTTATTTATCCTTTTCTGCTTTTCTTCAGATCAAACTCAGAAATAAAACTACAATACAAATACAATATTACAATACAATACTACAATACAATACAAATACAATACTACAATACAAATACAATACAAACTCAGAAATAAAACAACAATAAAACTATTACTTAC
>NC_066527.1:1712313-1722313 GCF_024679095.1 Eriocheir sinensis | reverse complement strand
AACAACAACAACAGCAACAACAACAACAACAACAACAACAACAACAACAACAACATCATCTCACGCACACTAACTAACAACAATATTTTTTTCTCTTTCTCCTCATCACGTTTTCGTTCTTTACAATCTTCTATTTTTTTGTTTATTATTTTGTTTACTTTTTTTAATTTTTTTTATGAATACGAATGTAGTGTCCTCTATCTCTTCTCTTCCCTTCCCTTCCCTTCCCTTCCTTTCTCTTCTCTTCTCTTCCCTTCCCTTCCTTTCTCTTATCTTCCCTTCCCTTCCCTTCCCTTCCCTTCCCTTCCCTTCCTTTCTCTCCTCTTCCCTTCCCTTCAATTCCCTTCCCTTCCCTTCCTTTCTCTTCTCTTCCCTTCTTTTCTCTTCCCTTCCCTTCCCTTCCCTTGCCTTGCCTTCCCTTCCCTTACCTTCCCTTGCTTTCCCTTCCCTTCCCTTCCCTTTTTCCTTTCCCTTTCTTATTCTTCGTTTGCTGCCTCTCTCTTTCTCCTCTCCCTTTCCATTTTCCTTCCCTATTCTCCTTCCCTCCCTCCATCTCTTTCCATCGCTTCATTTCCCTTTCTCATCTTTCTTTCTTATCTCCTCCCTTTTTTTCTCCTTATTTCTCCCTCATTTCTCCTTATTTCGCTTTTTATCATTCTCTTCTTCCCCCTCTTCCATCTTATTCCGTCCTCACCTTATCCCTTTCCCCCTTTTCGCTTCACCCTTTCCACTTCCGTGTTCGTCATCCATTCCTTTCTCTCCCCCTCTCCTCCTCCTCCTCCTCCTCCTCCTCCTCCTCCTCTCACCCCTTCCATTTCTCATACCTATTTTTACCCCCTCCTCTTCCCTCTCCTCACCTTCTCTTCCCTGCCATGTCCATCCCATCATCCTTTCCCCCTACTCCTCCTCCTCCTCCTCCTCCTCCTCCTCCTCCTCCTCCTCTTCCTCCTCTTCCTCCTCCTCCCTCGCCCCAGTTGTGCATTGCAATCAGTCCACGCGTCAGGAAAGAAGATTGTACGAGGCAACAAGAGTCGGGCGGCGCGGCAGAAAGAGTGGAGGGTATGCGCCAGGGTTCACAATTCCGCCTTTGTCTCCGCGCGGCTGACACAGTGTTATGCCGCCTCGTCCGGGGTGGAAGAGCGAGGTGACGGAGGTGGAGGTGATGCTGTTTCCAGACTGATGGAGGGAGAAGGGAGGGTAGAATGAGAAAAGGGGAAGGGAAAGGGGGAGAGAAGGAAGAAAAAGGGAGGGGAAATAGAGAGGTCGACGTACAGGAAAGAGGGAGAGGGGAGGAAAAGACTGACATAGAGGGGAGAGGGAAAGGGGAGGAAAAGGGAGAGAAGAGACTGATGGAGAGGGGAGAGGGGGGAAGAGAGACTGATAGAGAGGGGACAGACGAAGAGGGGAAAGGAAGAATGGAGAGGGAGAGATTAATGGAAATGGGAGGGGAGGGGGAAGAGATTGAGGAAGAGGGGAGAGGGAAGAGAAAGGGAAGAGAGAGGGATTAATCTACATACCCTTTTGTTTTTGTGTGCACCAGAAGGAGGTCAGGTAACATAACAGTTGGAATTAGGTTAGTCGCCTGTGTTAATATACAGAGGGAGAGGGGAAACAGAGAAGGAAGGAGAGAGAGAGAAAGAGAGAGAGAGAGAGAGAGAGAGAGAGAGAGAGAGAGAAAAGCAAGGAAAGCAGGAGGGAAAGAAAAAGAAAAGGAGAAAGAAGGAAATCAGAAAAGAAAAATGTAGAAAGAAAGAAAGAAAAAAAAAGAAAAGATGGAAAAATGAAAAAAGGAAACAAAAAGTAACAAAAAAGATAGAAATAAAAAGAGAAAGAAAGGGGAGAGAGAGAGAGAGAGAGAGAGAGAGAGAGAGAGAGAGAGAGAGATTTATGTCAGTGGCAAGTTAAAATATCAGTCAATGTATACATATTTTTAATTATATATTCTCATTTGTATTATTATTCGTATTGTTCGGAACGTAAAATGTATCCAACACATTACGAAAATGATATATATAATATTAATATATGAATTACATTGTCAAATTTCGGGACTGTGTCATGGCGACTTATATTGTTATTATTATTTTTTTATATAACTACGTTTTGCTTATTCTCTTCTGTCGTACCCTTCATATATTTATTTACCTGGTGTTTCCGTTTTTCTTCACCTCACATTTCAAGAACAGTTATTATTCAGTATTTCCTCACCTTTCACATTTGCAGAACAATCGTTACCCAGTATTTTCTCAACCTTTCACATTTTTCTGTCAGACATCACGCATTTTTTCCTCATCCTTCATTTCTTAAAACTGAATCGAGGCATGTTACCAGTTTAGTCCGTGAACGCCAACTCCGGCTATATGGGTGCCGGTCTTGCTCATGGGGTTGTTTCTTTTACGAGACAACCCTGAATGGAGGAGGCCAAGGGGACGCCCACGTAATGCATGGGTGAGGAAGTCGATCGATCCTTGAAGGGGGTAAGAATGGGAAGGGCTGAGTGAAGTGACGAGCCCCCTGACGTATGCTCCCCGTTAGTTAGTTTCATATTTCTCTATCAATCATTACCCAGTTAGTTCCCACACTCTTTCTATCCTTAAATTCTAGTCTTCTACACTTGGTTACACTCTTTTTCTTCCTTTTTCTACATATTTTTGGCTCTGAGGCGCCAACCAAACTGTTTTTGTGGCGCCGTGTACATGGGTGGTTGAGGTTAAGACTGACTGACTGACTGACTGACTGGTTGACTGACTGACTGACTGGCTGACTGACTGACTGACTGGCTGACTGACTGAGTGGTGGACTGAAAACATCCGTGCACCCAACTTTTTGATGGAAGACTATTGTAACAAGTGCGAGGTGGGCGTGATTAAGAGAGAGAGAGAGAGAGAGAGAGAGAGAGAGAGAGAGAGAGAACAAAAAGTAAGGAAAGCAGGAGGGAAAGAAAAAGAAAACGATAAAGAAGGAAATAAGAAGAGAAAGAAATGTAGAAAGAAAGAAAGAAAACAAAAAAAAATATAAAAAAGAGAGAGAGAGAGAGAGAGAGAGAGAGAGAGAGAGAGAGAGAGAGAGAGAGAGAGAGAGAGAGAGAGAGAGAGAGAGAGATAAAGTGGTGCATTCATTTAGATTTAAGTTAGTATTATGTAAAACAGACTGAGAGTTAAATATATAAGCTACTACATAAAGACAAAGTAGGGTAGAGAAAGCGAAATTGAGTAGAGGAAAATAGGAAGGAAGGGAGCCACGTCTGGAAATAAAGGCGACGTACAATATGGAAGGAAAGGTTGAAGGCAGGAATAAAGACATAAAAATCGAAGGTAGAGTAGATTGGGAACGATGGGAAAGGCTAAAAAAGGAGATTAAGGAGAGGGAAGGAGAAGATAGAATTGAGAACGAATGGGGTTGGATTCTGCGAAGAGCACCAAAAAGCAATATCGAGAAGGAAAGGAGATCTGTTAGGCATAGCGGAGAAGTAATAAAAGGAACGACGAAGAAAAGAAGCGAGAAGGAGAAAGCGATATTGTTGAAGAATCGCTGGAAATGGACGTAAAGCTGATGACTGATTGAGAGAGAGAGAGAGGAAGGCTGTATGAGATTAAGCTATTGAGGAAAGAGAGAAAGGGAGAAGAGTTAAATGCAAGTCAGGAAAGAGTTGAAGAATTACGGAAAATGGAAGAATAAAGCTGATGAGTGATTGAGAGAGAGGAAGGAAGGCTGTATGAGATTGGCAGAGGCAGGCTAGGGAAAGATTGAGGTAAGATAAGGTATTGAGAAAAGGAGATGCTGGAAAAGAAAAAGGGAGAAAGGGAGGAAAGTTCAAGGTATAAAAAATCAGAAAAGAGTTGAAGAAGTTAAGAGAAGATAGGTTATTGAGGAAAGGAAGATGCTGAGAGACAAAAAGGGAGAAAGGGAGGAGAATTGAAGTCCGGATAGAAAGCAGAAGCAGTGTTTGAAGCCAGGTTTTAAGAGGCTGGAGAAGCAGGTCAGTGAGGGGCTAGCAGGTCAGGGACGAGGCGTGTCAGACAGGAAGGGTGTCAGCTTGGGGGGGTGGGGGAGGTGCTGACATCAGGTCGCCCGGAAATTATGAAGTGACGTGAATGGATTTTTTTCGCTGACATGCATTGCTCACTTCAGTATAATGTTAAGATACTGATTTTTACTCTCTCTCTCTCTCTCTCTCTCTCTCTCTCTCTCTCTCTCTCTCTCTCTCTCTCTCTCTCTCTCTCTCTCTCTCTCTCTCTCTCTCTCTCTCTCTCACACACACACACACACACACACACACACACACACACACACACACACAGTTCTCGTGAGCGTAATAACTGTCTAACCAAATTTTCTTAAATGCACATCCTTCTCCTCCTCCTCCTCCTCCTCCTCCTCCTTCTCTTCCTCTTCTTCATCTTCCGCATTCTCCTCCTCTTCCTCCTTTTCTTCATCCTTCTCCTTTCCCTCATTCTCGTATTGCGTCTCACCCTCCTCTTCCTTCCTTTTCTGCCTTCTCCTCATCTTTATTTTCTTCATCTTTGTTTTCTTCTTCCTCTTCCTTCTCCTCCTCCTCCTCCTCCTCCTCCTCTGTCGTTCCCTTCTGTCCTTCTTTTCCTTATGCTGTTCTTCAATCTTCAACTTCACGTCTTCTTCTTTCTCTTCTTCCTCCCCTCTTCGTCTTCTCCTCTTCGTTGTCTTTCTATTCTTCCTTTTAATCTTCCTTTTTTTCTTCCTCTTCCTTCTCTTTTCTTTCTTACTCCTTCCTCTTGTCTATTCTTTTCATCTTTCTTCTCTTTCTCTGTTCTCTTGCTGTTCCTCCTCTACCTCCTCCTCCTCCTCCTCCTCCTCCTCTTCCTCCTCCTGCTCCACTTCCTCCTCCTCCTCTTCCTCCTTCTATTTCACCGCCTCTCAGTGAAGGCTTAAATAATATTAATGCTTCATAGAATATTCCTTTTGACTTGCACGAGCAGAATTCCTCCATTCCTAAGAGAGAGAGAGAGAGAGAGAGAGAGAGAGAGAGAGAGAGAGAGAGAGAGAATCATTAGCAAGACTTCTCTATTGTGAGGTTGAAGACTCCATTGGGATCTGATGTAGGTAAGTTCCCTTATATCTTCCTCTTTCCTCTTCCTCCTCTTTCCTCCTCCTCTTCTTTCTTCTTCCTCCTCCTCTTGCTATCGCTCGTGCTCTTCTTGGTCCTCTTTCCCCCTCCTCCTCCTCCTCTCCTCCTTATTTTTTCTTCTCTTCCTCCTCCTCTATCTCCCCCTCGTTGGACTCCTCTTCTTCTTCCTCCTCCTCTACCTCTTTCCTCCTCTTCTCCTGATCCTGCTTCTCCTCCTCCTCCTCCTCCTCCTCCTCGTAAACCATGAAAATCTTCACTCCCAAGGAACTGTTTTTCATTTTTCGGTTCTGTAAATCTTTTGTCTTTTGTTCTTCTCTGTCTGTGTGTCTGTCTTCCTTTTCTTCTCATTTCTGGTTTCTGTTTTTTTTGCTTCATCTCTCTCTTATTTTTTCCTCTGGCCTCGTTTTCTGTTGGTCTCGTTTTCTTTTGTTTTCTTCTTTTTTCTTTTTTTAATTTGTTTTTTCTCGTTTTTTTCGTTTTTTCATTTCCTTTTTCCTTTCCTTTGTTTTCCTTCGTTTTATTTCCCCATCTTTTTTTCCCTTTTCCTGTTTATTTTGTTTTCCTTTTTTTCCTTTTCTTTTTTCCTTTGTTTTGTTCCCTATTCCTTTTCATTTTGTTTTCCTCTCCTTTTTCCCTTTTTCCTTATATCTCTTTTCCCTGATGTTTATTTTGTACCTTTCTGCTGTTTTCATATTTATTTTCCTTTCATTTCTTCGTCCTGTTTCTTCCCTTTACTCTTTTCCTCTAATTTATTTTCCTTGATATTGTACCCTTCTGTTTCTTTTTATGTTTATTTTCTTTTCATTTATCTTTCCTGTTTTTCCCTTTCTTTTTCCTCATCTCATTTCCTTGATATTGTACCTTGATTTTCTCTTTTAATTTTCTGTTCTCTTTATTTAACTTTCCTCCTTTTTGTTCTTTCGTTCTCTTATTTCCTATTTTTCCCCTTTCCCTTTTCCTTCTTATGTCTCTTCCTTGATATTAATATTCACCTTTCTCTTCTTATTTCAGTATTTATCCTTTTTATTCTTCGTTCTCTTATTCGCGTCTTCTTCTGAGTCTTGAGAGAGGAAAGAAAATAGATGGAGAGGTAGATACTTACGAACACACATTCCTACAGACAGACAGACAGAGACAAACAGAGACAGAGACGTATAGTAAGACTTTCCCAACAGATAAAGGCGAAATAAATACCTTATCTTTTCCAAACTTTTGGTGCGTGTGTTACGCTTGGAATTATCGGCCTCTAAAGATATATTGTGGAAGGTGATGCTGGAAACACTCTCTCTCTCTCTCTCTCTCTCTCTCTCTCTCTCTCTCTCTCTCTCTCTCTCTCTCTCTCTCTCTGCTTCTTTGATTTTAATACATTTTCCTAGCTTTCTTCCTTTTCTTTTTCCTTTTCATTTTATCCTTTTCTTTTTGCTTAATTTTTCATTTCTTCCATTTTCCTTCTTTTCATTTTTCCTTTCTAACTTTTTCTTCCTTTCTCCATTCTTCTTCCAATGTTTCCTTTCATTCAACAACTTCTTTCGTTTTTCTCCTTTCTTCCAACCCCCCCCCCTCCCCCCTCCAATCTCTTTCTCTCACTCTCTCTCCCTCCCTCCCTCCCTCCCTCCCCCCACCCCCAACAAATTCCTCGGGCCCTGGGCAATGCTTCAGTCTCCCTCGCCTTAAGTTTTCTCTGTTTTCTCGGGACAACCCTCGAGTCCGTTTTCCTTTGATGGCAAAACTTGGCCGAGTTCAATTATTTCCTCTGCCTCCAAGTTTTCTTTTGCTAAGCCCGTTTTCTTTTCACTTTGAGGCGAAAAAAGGTGGGTGCGGGAGGGCCGGGAAGAGAGGGGGAGCTAAAGGAAAAATCTGAGCCCTTACTATCGGGAAATCGGTGGTTATTGGTTATCGGGACGAGAGAGAAGAGGCGGAGAAGAAGAAGAAAGAAGAGGAGAAGAGGAGGAGGAGGAGGAGTGCGTGGATTGTTGGTTGCCAGTTTTCCAATTTCTTCGGTTTCATGAACGTGGTAAAGGTTTGAGGAATAGATAACATTTTTTTCTTTATTTCTATCAGTTAAACGTAAGCAAATTAGATGAAAAATAGCATACGGAGGAGGAGGTGGAGGAGGAAAACGAGGAAGAGGAGGAGGAGGAGAAGAAGAAGATGAAGAAGAAGAGGAAGTATGTACCATTTAGGGAGGCAATTCAGGTGTAAAACAGAACAAGAAAACAAGATGAAGTTACCTCCCAAAAAATATTCGTCTACCCGTACTTTTACACTTATTAAAAGCAGAGGAAGTTAGAGGCCTAGTTAGGATTTCAAAGGGATGCTTCTCTAGGGTATCATTGCCTTTGTGATCATCTCCGTTTTCTTTTTTTGCATAGTGGACTAGGCGATGTATTGAACCTTTTAATCATTATATTCGTTTAGATTTACTTTTATATCAGTGACTTATTACGGAGAGTGATAAGCGTAGAGGGAAGAAAGTGAAGAATTGCTTAAGATATCTGCCTCTTACTGTTCCTATTATTATTTTTATTATTGTTGTTATTACGAGCGTACAAATAGGGTTCACTATTTTCGAATTTTCTTTATTAATTACATATGTTCATAAATTTTCATCAACCTTTCTTTTTTTTTTCAATTTTAAGCTATTTCTATTTTTGCGACCCTCCTTTCTGCGCTAAATATTTCAGTCTTGTTTTTCTCCTCTTCTTCCCTGCGCTCTCTCTCTCTCTCTCTCTCTCTCTCTCTCTCTCTCTCTCTCTCTCAGAGTGTGTGTGTGTGTGTGTGTGTGTGTGTGTAGAGAGAGAGAGAGAGAGAGAGAGAGAGAGAGAGAGAGAGAGAGGGTAATACATATCCTTATTAACGTTTCCTAACTAATATCATAATGGCTTTTTGAGGACCAGCGACACCAACAGCAATAACTACAACAATAATAATGATATAATAATAATAATAATAATAATAATAATAATAATAATAATAATAATAATAATAATAATAATAATATAATCTTAACCCTGTTTGAATATTACGTAATTCCCTTGAAACACATTACACAGATACCTCCGTTTATAAATGTGTGTGATGATATTGTTTACTTGTCAGATTGGATTGTGGAGGTCAGCAGCGGCCTTATTAATATTGGAGTCTAGAAGGTCTGCTAGATGGAAATGTTTAAACCTCAATCCTAATGCAGTGGATTAATATGATCTTGGAAGTCAGAACACTCACTCAGTTTTATTCCCTTGGCTCTCACTCTCTCTGTGAATTATACTAGGAGTGGTGTTAGAATTTCACTTTCTAAATTGTTTTTTTTTATTACGGGCGCCATAGGTCTGAACATTCACTTGGTTTTGTTCTTCAAGCTTTGGCTCTGTGTCTAAAGGCAGTCAAAAATTATTGCTTGGTTTGTGGGCTTTCAAGAATACTGCGGCAGTGATTGGCTTGTGAAAGTTGGCCTTGGGGTCCCTTTCCGCACCGCCACCTAATGTTGTAACGTTGGCCGGTACCTAGGGAAGAATATAGTTTGGTTTACGGGCTGACAAAGACACTGCATTGATTATATTGTAGAACTAGCCGCTGGTGTCACTTTCCTACGCCTGCTCACCTCCCGAGCGCCACCTAATGTTGTAAAGCTAGCCGGTACTTGAGGAAGAATATAGTTTGGTTTACGGGCTTGCAAGAACACTGCACTGATTAGACTGTTGGAACTGGCCGCTGGTGTCCTCTTCCTAATCCCTCTTCCCCCTTTCCCTTCCGCACCGCCACCTAATGATGTGATGCTGTCCGGTATGTAAGGAAGAATATAGTTTGGTTTACGGGCTTGCAAGAACACTACATTGATTAGACTGTTGGAACTGGGCGCTGGTGTCCGCTTCCTACTCTCCCTTCCCCCTTTCCCTTCCGCACCGCCACCTAATGTTATAATGTTGGCCGGTACGCAAGGAGCAAGATGTATGTATAATTGAAAGAGCCGAGCGCCTTTGGGAGTAGGAGTGAAAATGAATTAGAATCATGAGCGGAGAGATTTAGACAAAGCTGGGGTAAGAGCAGGAGGGAGGAAATTTAATTAGTGAGGCAAGAGTGGGAGGAGGAGGAGGAGGAGGAGGAGGTTTTGTGGAGACGGAAAAATTGCAAAAAGTCAGCAAATAATAAGGAAAAGTCTGAGAGATATGAGCTGCGAGAGAGAGAGAGAGAGAGAGAGAGAGAGAGAGAGAGAGAGAAGGAAAGGAAGAATGTAAGAAATATATCGAAACAGTAAAAACTTGAAAGAAATGGAATGAAAAACTAATTGATATAAAGGAAGAAATGAAAGAAAAAAGAGAAGAAAGAAGGAGAGTAAAAATCAAGAAAAAAAGCAAAAAATCAAGAGAGAGAGAGAGAGAGAGAGAGAGAGAGAGAGAGAGAGAGAGAGAGAGAGAGACGCGCATAAACACTCCAGAAATCAAGTAATTGCACTAGACATATTTTCAGCTCTTTGGATTAGGCTTCCCGCCGATGCCAACGCGAGGGAAATGACGGGGCGCAAAAAATAAAACATAAATAAGACATTGAATAAAAATAAGACATAAAATAGGACGTAAAATAAGACAAAATAGATAAAAAAATAAGACAAAATAAGACAAAAATAGATAATAAGACATAAAATAAGACGTAAAATAAGACAAAATAGAACAAAATAAATAAGAGCTAAATAAGACATGAAATAAATATGACAAAATAAATAAGACATGAAATTAATAAAAACAAAAATAATGACAATAATGGAAATAAGACATAAAATTAATAAAAACAGAAATAATGACAAATAATAATTGGAATAAGACATTAAATGAACAAAACATAATATTAGTAAAACAAAAAATAATTACAAATACTAATTGAATAAAAGCGACGCTGGGA